>NC_065513.1:37882937-37891807 GCF_006386435.1 Epinephelus moara | reverse complement strand
CCTGTTCGGGGGTGATGATGTTTAATGTCCTCGACAGGGTTTGTAGTCGTATTGAGCAACTTGTTAGCAACCGCCTTTTTTATGACACGTAAAAGCTTCAAAATTCACAAGTAGGGTATTTACTGACGTGTTGTATGTCGTAGAACAAAACCTGACACTCGCTTAAGCTTTTGTTAACGTCAGACCTTATTTGAGGCATTTTACCAAAATTCCATTCAAAAAACGTATTGACTTTTAGACGAGAGAACCGGAAGTGCTAAAAGTGCTAACAGAGTTCCGGGTTTACTGGCACACTCTATGCAGATATCAACATTAGCCGAAATGAGCGGTGCAAGGAAGAGGATATCTTAGCCTGCGTATCTGCTGACTACACTGTAATATTGGCCGTTACTTTCAGAGGCTTATCATCGTCAGACTGATAGCTGATGGTTTCAAAGACCGGATCTTAACTAATTCATTCAGCATGAGAGCAAATGTTCCTCTTCCTCTAAGCTTTACCTTCAACACCAACCTTCAGCTTTGATCTCCCTCCTCTTTCCTTCAGATCACACGTGCCCAGTACCAGAACGGCCTGATGGCGTCCCGTCTGGACAGCACGCCCCAGTCCCCAGAGAGCGGCCACAACACGATCCGCCTGGATCAGACCACTCCCCCCGCCACCGCCAACACCACCATCACAGACCTGGGAGCGGACTCCACTCCGACGGAGAACGGACCGGATGAGACAACGCTCCTCCTCCTCAACGAGCAGAACTCACCGCACACAGCCAACCACCACAGCCAGCTGGAGAACAGCATTTGACGCCCCGCCCCCCTGGCCCGACCCCCTCCATACTCTTTGCACGCATGCACTACTACGCTCGAATGTATGCTGAGGAGGGGAGGAGTGTGTGTGTGTTTGTGTGTGTGAGTGGGAATGCAGACACACTGACATAAAGAGACAAGCCATGTGCGTGCATATTTTGTAAATATGCAGCGATTAAACACACACACACACACATGCACACGTTTCCATCGTAAACAGACTCACCACAAACCCAACACTCACCTATGGTAGTTCATCGACAGAACAGAGTGTCTGTACATGTGTCTGTACGTGTGTGTGTGTGTTTGTATGTGTTTGCACATGCTCCTTAATGTATTAACTGACGACAAAGATCTGAAGGACCTGCTTGTCTGGACCAGGATGCTCCTCCCTCTCATGCCCATCAACGTTTTTCAGAGGCCTCGCTGATTTGCGAACCTCCTCCTCTGTGTGTGTGTTTTTAAATGTGTATGCGTGTGTTGCTTCCAATCACTGTCCCTAATCAGAGACTCAGGGAGACTCCGCCCTCTTCCTCCTCCTCCTCCTCCTCCCCTTTGCCGACGTACATACAACATACATGCAAGTGTGGTCCAACCCGAAAGCCGCAAACCAAACCCACCGCCGCATGTGTAGCAACCCGCGTCCCCTCCTCACCATCCATACAGCTAGAAGACAAAGACGACCCGAGCATGTCAGCGGAGTTCAAACAAAGTAATATATGTTCCGTAGAAATTTATAGTGAGATATTTATTGATGAATTCTGTGTGAGACGGACTCGTGTTTCGAGGGGGGAGGCTTTGAGGTGGATTTCTTTTATAAAAATTTTTTTCCTTCTTGTTTCCTGGATAGAAGCAGTAAGTAGCCGAGAGCCTTTATCCCAGAGTTGTTAAGAGATTTAGCAGCGATAGACAGCCAGTCTGTATCGTGATTAAGACAATCAATATGATGATTATGAATGTGTTGAATTAAATGTGTAGGGTACGTTAACTGTGGCCCCCCTCATGCTCTCAAACAGACTCCTCTCTGTGAAAGGTTTTCTTCCCCGGTGCCTCGATTTTTAGTTTCACCCACGACGGATCTGAAAAGGCAGGTCGTGCATGAGGTGGTAGACGTTTGAGAGCACTTTGAATTGGCAAGCCCTTTCCTGCTTTGTAAGCGAGGGGTGCGTGTGTGTGTTTGTGTGTGTGTGTATGTGACCAAAATGGCCGTCACCAGACTTGGTGGGAACAGAAACCACAAGAGGGAAGCTTGATCACATTCTGACTAGAATATACTTTAAGAAATCTGAGACTTTATTTATTGAGTTCGATACGTGTGTGTACATATATTATTGTCGATGACGGGGGAGGAGAAATGAGATTTTTATTTTTGCCTCATTGTGAGATTTTACATGTTAAATGTCATTTTGCATTCAGTGGTTATGTTTGGGTTTCCTTTTTTGTAAATCATTTTGGGGGAAGGGGGTCACTCCGAACAGCAAACCTTATTGTTGTTTGTATTTTTGCAGCCAAACACACCGCTCAGCCCCGACATCAGCCAAATTTTTTTTTCTGTTATCATGGGAAACAATGTTGTATATTTTCTAATCATCACAATGCATGTTTTTTCACAGAACCGCACACACTCCAGATATATTTTACTGTAACTTCTGAGGAGATTTTAAAGGAAAAATCTTTCCTGAAACTCTTAAATGTCGTGTCTTGTGACAGATTTTTTTCTTTGCCTGATTCCTAGCAGAACCACAGTGGTGTTTCATAGATTTTGTTTTAGTGATGTACAACATGAAACATAAGTCATTCATCAGGTTTTTGTGTTTGAAACCAAAGACAAACAGCTGCTCTATTGTCTTGTTATTTCTGCGAAGACATCTGTGGTAGGGATTGAGTTCCACACTAGTAACTACATATACCAGAATGCAATGCAGCCACAGGAAAAGTTGTGTTTTCATCATTTTCTTTGTCTTTGCTTCTGTCAGTATCACTACTTTTTTTCACACTTAAAGGGTTGGTTCAGTTTTTTTCGACCTGGACCCTTTTCTCCTATGTTTTCTTGTCTACGTGACAAATAGGAACAACAATTTTTTTAAACTGGTCATGTATTGAGCAAGAGAGCTGCAGTCGGAAGCGGCAATACAGGATGCAATGTAACCAGTAGGGGCGTTTGTGCACTGTTAATTTACATCCACTAAAAGTGTTTGTTTTTGCCACTGACAGGCTCAGATTGCTATTTCAAGTGTCAGACAGTTTTAAAGAACAACCCGGTCTCACTCCGAAGTCGTCAAAATTCAACGCTTGGGCGGCATTAGACACTAACGACAACATCGGCATGATTCACGTTATAGTTTAACAGTGCTCAGTGGCATCGGGGAAACACGGCTGGACAAGAACTAAAGTGAAGGCGGCGAAAGTCTGAGTAGGGCGGGTGGGAGAGTTGGTGGATGGGTCCAAGAAACACCAACTTTCACCAGGGAGAGCGGTGTTCGCGTCTCGCAAGATTATAAAGCCAAACCTTGTTCTTTTTTTCCTACACCTAACCACGTGCGTTAGATGGTGGAGGAAATAAAAATGTCAATTTGCGGTGTTGTACCAATGTAGTTTGTTTATTTTGAAAGAGGCCGTATATAAACTGTAAATTTCCTGTGAAAACGCAAGTTTATTTTGGAAGAAGACAATTCATGTAACAGGCAGAACTTGTCGGTCACTGACCAACACACCCAGGGTACCTTGCATGTCGTATCTGGACGTGGAAGGTCCATGACCAAATGTCGCTATTTGCCGAGGTTTGAGTGAGAATGTGTTGTATGGACTGGTTCCCTGCAGATAAATCTTTTGTTTAACCAGAAACACCCCTGAAATCGGCGTTACCATTTCCACCAGACTCCATTTAAATAATCAGTAATTTTATCATGTGAAACACACTTCATTCAGAGTTGACAGAAACAAAATAAAACGCACATAAATCATATTGGTTTGTCTTTCCACTGTTTCAACATCCACCAACTCTGGTTTGGTTGAAATAAACCCTTAATTCACCCAGTTATAGGTGAAAATACGCTGGCTCATACATGCTAAAATTACTGATTATATAAATGCAGTCTGTTGGAGGTGGCGAAGGTGACTTTGTGCTGGTTCTGGTTGAACAAAATGGGTCTTACTCTTTAACAAAAAGGTCCGTCTCTGTAGGGATCCTTTCCAGAATATTGTCAAACACTTATTTAACAATCTGAGCCTGTCAGTGGCAAAAACAAACACTTTTAGTGGACGTAAATGGATGTTGCGACCATTCGCCACTGTCAGTTGTAGCATTGTCACTCAATACTGGACCAATTCCTAAAATTGTTTGTCTCAAATAATCACTTAGACACATAACATGAGAAAATAAGGTCCTGGTTGAATAATACTTAACTCACCCTTGAATACACATAAATCACAGGTAAATGGGATTCTGGGAAATGTAGGACATCGGGTAAACAACACAGAGTGTAGGTGAAGTGGGTTCACCAAAAACAATTCCATTATAACACTTAATTTCAGAGGCACACTGAAGATTTCTGAGTTTGCAGACCTGGATTTTTTTTTCTCTAATGTTGCTGCTTTCCCAAGATCCACAGTGTCTGATTCTCTATCAACAGTCTTAAAATTCCACTTCTGTCGATGAACAAACAGTGTAAAGTTTTGCAGAAGTAAAACTACTGAATCTGTTGAGATTGTACTGAAATATGACATCATCTTTGTCCTGTTTGTTTCATCCTCTCCTCTGCAGCAAATATTATTCGTTCTTGAAGAGCCTGAAACTGATCCCTCCTGTCTTAAAAGAGGAATTCTGAAGCACTTTTATTTCCTTTTTCTAATTAATCTGAAACAAAAAGCGTGACGACACTTGGTTTCATTTCTATTTTCTGATCAATTGGCATGACTTGGTATTTTGAAGTTTTCACACTTGGGAAAGCGTAGATGATTCAGGCTCCTCTGCTGATGTAATTTTTTCAAACATTTACATAAATTTTAGAGTTTGCCTTTCAAATGAACACATAAATATCATTCGAAGCAGGCGTAAAGTAGCCATGGGTGTTTATTTATTTTGTCCCTTTTTGTGATGTGTTTTGAGTATGAAACGACTTTCTGCCAAAGACTCCAGTGGTGATGATCTAAAGAATAATGAGACCAGTTGTTTTCTGGGCTGATGCAGTAGATCTGAGCTGCTCTGGTGTTTTGTCCTTTCAACAGTATGCCAACGATTTATCTACAAGTTGCAATTATTTTAATGCTTTGTCAGTTAACATGGAGAATACTTTATTAAAGTCACGGTCGGTTTATTTAACCTTAACGTTGGAGGTTGTTATGGAGGCTTGTAACACAGTGTGCCTCACACTGCCTTAAAAACACTTCAGTTTGAGTCTGGTGTCCAGTTTACCTGATCCTTTAATACACTGTGGTACTGTCCAGTTTGATTATGTTTCAACTGGGAAATGGTCACAGTTACATATACTTAAATGTGGAGTTCAGCAACACAAAAATCACAGCAGACTGGATTTTTAGGAGCTTCACTGGTTGAGTTAAACCTCAGTGGGCGAAGCAAGAATGCAGCCAAAGTTGCTTTACTAGCAAAGAGGGCAAACGATGGAAATGTGGTTTTAATACAAATAAGATTAAAAACTAAAATGCTGCTTTTTAGGCACTGGTAATTTTGGGTGTCCCAGCCTGTTCTCATCCCCAAGTCGTCTAATACAGTCCTCTGTGTGTTGTGAACACCAAAGGCACCGTTTAGCGTCTTTTTGAGACACACCAGGTTTCAACTCACTGCAATGTGAACCCATCCGCAGCAGTTCTTTACACTGAGAGCAACTGACGTAAAATGGAGAGTTAGAAAGTCCACGTATGGCAGGAGAGATGGGTCAAACAAAACAAGACTCATGGTTAATCTCCTGGGTGAATGTGACATTAAATCACGCAGAGTTGTCGCGCACTGACTTCATTTGAAAGACGTTTTTACATCACGTTACGTTATTGTCATGTAAGAAATCTACTTGTTTTAATCCGAAACATGATGGTTTTTATTTTCTAAATCTAACCAAGTAGTTTTGTTGGCTAAACCTAACCGCACGGTTTCGCAGCACTGACCACGTGTAACAGTGTGTTTCAGCTGTGCGTCACAAAGATACGCTAAAGGGTGCATGTGTGTTGCTATGAGACACCGAGGGGTGTGACAGAGCATCGGCATTTGACGACCTAAGAATGAGTACGGATGGTGTTCCGTGACAGTTCCACTGTTTTACGTTTAATTATCGACTTAATTTTTTGGATGAATTTTCGTATTGTAAGTATGAATAGATCGTTTATGGCAGATTTAAACCAAAACAAACCCAATTTAAAATTTAAAATGATTGAATTTTTCACGGGCAACTATTGCACACTGTGTCGGCGAGTGGTTTCTAACAGCTGATGACTCTTGGTCTGTTAGACTAGTCACTAAAACAGGCTTTTGAAAATTATAGCTAGCTTAGGGCTACAGAAATATAAGGCACTAGAGGTAGTTTATTTCATTTGAATCGCCAGAAAAAAATGTTGCCATTGTACGTTTCTTTAAACCACGGATACGTTACATTTGATCATTAGTATATAGGGTAGCACTGTGGTTAGGTTTAGACAGAAAATACACTTTGTTATGGTGAGGTAAAGATAATGATTTTGCTTAAGATACCTTTTTTTGGTGGCACTAACCCCACTGGAAAAACACCCATGTTTGGTGGCTAAAAAGCAGCTGGAAGCAGCAATAACTCGCTAAATTACAACTGGTTTTGTTGTTTGTTGGTTTCGAGCAGTGGTCTACCGAGGTGTCACGCCATCCGCCATCCCCTCCAACTCCCCAAATGTTTTACAGAGTGTTTATTTAATTTTGAAAAGCAGCAACATTTTCCCAAGGTTTAAAGTCCATGTTCTTATATCCCAAAGATAACTGGGCATCTACTGTACTGGACTGTTGTTAGCATTCAAAAACCACGGCTCCCATGAGACTTTGATAGCATGCTAATGGCTAAAGCCCCAATTGTGCTTTTGGTCACATATTGACCCCAGTGTAAATCTGAAGATTGAATCTATCATCCTGATTTAACCTGTTAAAATCTCATCTAAAAATATATTGTTTTAATCTCGCCTACGTTCCAGGTGATAAAATCATTGCTGGGGGCCAAATCAAAGTTGAACTCAAAAATTTCCACAAGCTCTGTACTGGAGGCTGTGGCTAATTACTGATGCACTCTGTGGAAATATTGGATTTAAGGATTGGTTTCTCCTTGAGGGAAGCATTGCATCATTTCGGACAGACTTCCCTGTCTGGGAGCTCACAGAAATACCTTAGCCTGCCTGATGACAGGTACAGGAAAAGTCAGGTGTCTGAACAGAGGGCTTTGTGACTCAGTCATTCAGAAATGTTAGGAGTGCTGAGGTCACAAATGGGACTGGCACTGGATGACAATCATGGCATACATTGTTTTTAAAGGATGTTACAGATTTCATTGTCCAGTTCAGTAGACGCGTATTTATCTTTCTTATCTTTATTTATCTTTCTTTTCAAAAGAAAACCCAATCTGAGAAGGTCCCACTGAACACAAAGGTAGTGATTTTATTTTGAAAGGTACTTGATGTTTAACTCAACCAGCGGCGTTTCTTCTGCGACTGCACATTGTTCTCCTTTTCGTTTTTTTCAGAGGCTGGGTTTAAGGAAGTTGACTCAGTGCGGACTCGTGTCTGGTTTAAAAATAGAAGCACTTTAGCAAGGAAAGCAGTATTTTCCCAAAAACCCACAAATTTGCCAAAGCTGCCGGCTCAAGTTGACTGGTGTTCATTCCTGAACTATTTTTGACACACACTCTCATTTCAAAGGACTGTCTTTGTTCATTTTGTAGATTTTTATGGCTGATTGTTGTTGTTTTTGTTTATGTGGCCCCTCCCTCCCTCACCTGTTTTAAATTGTACCGGGTTTGGGTTCATTATGTGTGTGAGTGTGTGTGTGCGCGTGAATGCCTGTGAATCGTATTTTTTTGTACCTCAGAACACTGTCAGTAATCATGGTAAACAACAATCTTTTTTTTTTTAAATTTGTCATGAATTGAATTTGGGAACAGAGCGAATGGAGCGACCGACGTTCGGGGGGAGAAATAAACTGATTGTCCTTCATTCTCTCTGGCATGCTGTAACTTAAAAAAAAACAACAACAGAGAAACAAGATGTAAATACTGTTTTATAATTTCTGTCTTAATGAGTTTTGAAGATGAAGAAAGTTATTAATAAACCTGAGATATATTTCTCTATGGAGCTTTGTGACTGAGTTGATTTCCTCTCAGGACTTTTACACTTTTATTTATTCCACAACAAACAGATAAATAAAATGGATAGATAAATGAGCAAATGACAAATAAATAAATGAGCAAACAAGCACACTCTGGTAAACATGACTTAAATTCAGGTATTTTTAATTCACCAAAACGTAACAGGATTTGTTAACTCTTTGATATTGTTTTGTAAGTTTTAATCCTTTGATAATATTACTCAACTATTATTTGGTCGACAGTCAGTAGTGCTTCCTTTTTGTGCCAAAGTTTGATAATTAGCTAAGATGATTTACAAAACTGACAACCTTTGCTGCTGTCACAAAGCAGTCGCCCGATTCTTGAATAGCAGCCTCGTGTTGTGGAAAATTAAACATGTTGCCAAGACACAAATAAAATAAGTTTAAATAAATTAATTCAACTGAAGCAAGTTTTGATCTACACTCACTGGCCACTTTATTAGGTACACTTTGCTAGTACCAGGTTGGACCCCTTTTGCCTTCAGAACTGCCTTAATTCTTGGTGTCACAGATTCAACAAGGTGCTGGAAACATTCCTCAGAGATTCTGGTCCATATTGACATGATGACATCACACAGTTGCTGCAGATTTGTCGACTGCACATCCATGATGAGAATCTCCCATTCCACCACATCCCAAAGGTGCTCTATTGGACTGAGATCTGGTGACTGTGGAGGCCATTGGAGTACAGTGAACTCATTGTCATGTTTGAGATGAT
>NC_065513.1:37876154-37882892 GCF_006386435.1 Epinephelus moara | reverse complement strand
GTGAACTGTAGCCTCAGTTTCCTGTTGTTAGCTGACAGGAGTGGCACCTGGTGTGGTCTTCTGCTGCTGTAGAGCAGGTGTACCTAATAAAGTGGTTGGTGAGTGTATTTTATCAACTGACTGGCAGTGAAGGAAACCTGACAAAGGTTCTCTCTATTTTTACCAACTGCTTTAGGTTGAAAGAAAATAGTTTTTTTAATATATATTTTTTAAATCTCTATATTTATTGATATATCTGGTTTTATTTTTGACCCTCCCTTTTACTGCCCTTTGTTGGTCTCAGGCCTCCACTGTTGTTACTGATGAGCCTAATGTAATATTTGAACACTTAACTTTGAGATACACAATCATATTTTTAAAGTTTCATTCCTCCTTCCTGTGTGGCGTGTGACATTCTTTGAAACAGATTTACTCACCTGCATGTGTGATGGTAAAACCAGATAACATTAATTGCTGGTGACACATGCTGGTTGTTGATTGCTGCCAGTGTGGCAGGTCTGTAGGACGCGTGTATGCTGGGTGTGGACGAGGAAGTGAAAACAGCAAGTGTTTTAGGAAGTGGGTTCAATTTTGCTCTTGAGAAATCCCAGAGATGCTGCTCCTGTCTGCTTACATCACTGGGAATTTTGTTTGTCAAACTGGTTCCACAGGATATTACTGACCCGCACATGAACAGAGATGGAGAAAAGATTAATGTAACAATACAGTATTTAATTACGCTGATGAAACTTCCTTTTGTTTCTGAGGGTGGTGTAGAAACCTGCTGTTACAGTGGAAAAGAGACGGTTTTATTTATCACGAGGTTCATTAATTGGACATTTCTCATCACATTGTTCTTATTGTATTGAATTGCATTCACCACCATTTCCCCAGAGGGCTCAACAGAGGATTTAGGGCGACAGAGTACCACCACACCCTTCAGCGGTCCTGCTCACCTACACTGAGGTTTTATCAGGACGGGGGTTCCCACAGGTTTTATTGCCATGTTAGCCCAAATTAAACATTCATAAAATTGATAAAAATCAGCAAGACATCAGTATGAAAATACTCCTGCATTCATAATTTTACTGTAGTGAAATAAAAAAGTATTACCTGTAAAATGTAAATAAAGTACCAAATGTAAAGTGCTCAAAGAGAAACTAGCCTAAACAAGAGCAATTAAAGACAAATTTACAGATCAGCAGTGCATTTAAGTAATGATTCTTGCCTGTATTAATATAGAAATACAATATAGTATATAATGTAATTAAACAATCTAATGCGGAATTTATACATCTGCGTTTAATTGACGCCCTAGCGACTAAGTGGTAGTCCAAAGTGCACCTTCTATTTTTGTAAGCTGAAACCATTTCCCTCAGTGGAAACAGAGCTTTTATTTACTTGTATTTCATAGAGAAGAAACAGTAAATTATACAGACAGTAAAGCCTCCACTAAAATAACATTTTAAGTCTTGTGTGTGATTTATCCCGGCTTCATATGAGCAGAGGAAATCACTGTTCGTCGCTAGGCTAATTTATACAATGTAAAATGCCATAGGCTTGTGCTAATGACGTTAGCATGTTGTATTTGTTTGGAAAACGTGTTTAGTATTAGACAGTTGTTTTGTCAGTGAACCTTGTGAGTTGTAATGGAGCCGAATTATGCGCCGTTACTTTTGTTAAATGTTGCTGTTGTCCCTGGTTTTATATAAGAAGAAACAATCGCTAGCTGCTAGGCTAATTAATACAATGTAAAATGCCATAGGCTTGTGCTAATAACGTTAGCATGATGTATTTGTGGGGAAAATGTGTCCAGATAAAGACACATTAAACACACATTAAACATGGCTTAATAGCTACAATTTCAAACACAAGTACACAAATCAGCTTCACTATAACTCGCAGCATTCACAGACAAACACTTGTCTTTATCTGGACACATTTTCCCCACAAAAACAACATGCTAATGTTATTAGCACAAGTCTATGGCATTTTACATTGTATAAATTAGCCAACATTCCCCAGGGATAACAGCGACATTAAACAAAGGTAACATTACAGAGTTAGGCTCCATTACAACTTATAAGGTTCACTGACAAATCAACTGTCTTATACTAAACATGTTTACAAACAAATACAACATGTTAACGTTATTAGCACAAGCCTATGGCATTTTACATTGTATAGATTAGCTTAGCGAATAGCCGACATTTCCTGTATTCATATGAAGCCAGGATAAATCACTTAGAACGACTTAAAATGATATTTTGTGGAGGCTTTATTGTCTTGTCACAATTTGAATAAAAGTAAATAGAGGCTTCGTTTCCACCGAGACACTGAACTGAGTTCACATCTCAACTATGGTCCATTCTGGTTACTGAGACCAGTTTGGAATTTTTGCAAAGTTTTAACTTTTTTTTATATATATATATAGTGTGAAAGAGTTTGTGGAGTCATTCTTGGGATTATTCCATTCCATTCATTACTTTGTGTCTAGCAGTGACTCAGTGAAGTGTCTCCAACCAACAGAAGAGTGTTCAGCTGTGCTCATCAGTTTTCTTTCCTTTCCTTTTTTCTTTTTGTGTGTGTGTGTGTGTGTTTTTCCATAGGTGACACACTCTGGTCTTTAGTTTTAAGATATTTTGGGGGGCTTTTTGCCTTTATTTGACAGGACAGAATGAAAGGGAGAGAGTGAAAGGGTTGACATGCAGCAAAGGGCGGTGGGCTGGAATCGAACCCGCGGCAGCTGTGACAAGGACACAGCTGCGACCCTCTGGTTTCTTTTTACGGGGTTTTGTAATGTGGCAAAATTTTCACATCATACTGTGGGAATTTTTGTAAAAAGGGACAAGGGACCATTATGGAGTATTACCTGAGCATCTGATTTCAAATTCAGTTATATCATTTGGGCCTAATTTTGATTTGTAATTTACGTTTTTCTGATCATTTTGCCCAAGTTAAAATTGTCTCTGGATCTTGCTGCCTTCCAATCTAAGATGATATGAAACACAAGAAAGGTGATCACTGTTAACTATGTCCAATCAGTCCTGATAGTTTCATCCAGGGGTGTGGTGGTCGTTGATAAGGTGGGTGTACTAGTAGGTAGATGGGTAGGTCACAGAGGAGGAAGTAGGTATGCTCTCCTATATTTTCAATGGTGGGTGTACTGTAAACCGCCAGAAAAAGTGTTGGGTATACCCCATATAGCTGAGTGTACCCTCCACTACACCACCGGTTTTAACTTTTTACATTATAAGTATTTATTGAGTCGCAATTTTCCCGCAGTGGTAAGATTTCAAAATTGTGACCCATTGCTTTTTGTAGGATAACACAACTTAATATATTTTCAGATTTCATTAACACCGTTGTGTCATTTCCACTTTTGCTCATGTCCGCCAATTTAATAAAAAATAATAATAATAAGCGGATGTGAAAGCACTGCTCCGACACTGATATACAGGAGAAAAAACTTGAGTCAGCAGCCAATCAAGGGGAGTGATTCACGCAGAGGAAGTGCACGAACATGTCAATGTGGTTAAAAACACACCCTGCTTATTACAAGCACACACACACACACACACACACACACACACACACAAATCAAATCTTTCCACTGCTTCCCTGTTGATCAGGCTGCACCTGATGATCGGATATCAAAACAAGACAGTCCTGATTTTGCAGCTTTTGCCCCAGTTTCCCAAAAAGGTTTGATAATAGAAATAAAACAAAGATTGAAAGACATTATATAAAGAAACTCAGGAGTGACTGTGGCTCTGTGTTTCCGTGGTCAGTGGCTTGATCCCTGGCCCTGCAGTCTACATGTCAAAGTGTCCTTGGGAAAGATTCAAAGCCTTAAAGTCCAATCAGTGTTTTAGTGTGTGTGATTGTTTATCTGATGAGCAGATGGCACCTTGAATGGCAGCCTTGGCCACCAGTGCACGAATGTGTGTGTGTGTGAATGGGTGTGTGGTTGCTCAGACTAGAAAAGCGCTATATGCAATCTATTTACCATTATTTTTTTCACTGTGAAGCGCAGAAGTTAGCTCTGGACTCCATATATCTGTGTCCTAAAGGCAAGACAGTTTTGTTTGTGTAGCATTTTTCAACAAGGCAGATCATGTCTTCTAAGAAAAGACATACATGAACCCATATTTAATTTGGTAACAGGAAGTGGCAAACAGAAAAGTTTCAAACCTCAGTTTAAGAGTTTTCAGGGAGTTTGTCTAAGCAGATACAGACGAAACGGAGTGATACCACTGAGACTGTGGGGGCAGGGTAACGTAGTTCAGGAGAAAATTTAAAAGAAATTTAAATAATAGCAGAATGGAACAAATTGGTAATATAGTGAAAAGAATTCTTCGTCCACATGTTGGGATCATAGCGTTAATGGTCACGCCTCAGTTTAATGGTACAATATTACAACCTCTCCCACCGTCGCTTGCTCTTGTGTGAAACTTTTGATTCTGCCGTCTCGTGCCATCTATTGACTGTATCTATGCCGTCATAAAGGACACATGGAAGTATGAGGGCAGTGACGAGTACAGCGTTTGAAATGGACGTTTCTATTTTAGTACATAAATGGAGTATAAATCAGCTGTAAGTCTGTTCGTTTAGCTTAGTACAAAGACTGGAAAACCAGGCTGGTCTCACAACCAACCTGTCGACTCGTCGTGGTCTAACTATTTTTTGGCCCCAAATATTTAACTTCCTGGAGTCTCTGCTGGCCAGCCACAGAGCCACAGGTCGGTCCACCACTTTGGTCCTCACTACAGGTGTATAGATGTATAGATTGACTTGAAATTTGATGCAGACATTAACTTGTTTTTCAACCAGACATCGCTTTGTTTCAAGTCGGGATTGTGCCACCAGTTGCGGGTATTCTAAGCCAAAACCTGAGTTTTTGTCCACACCGTAACCAAGCGGTTTTGTGACTAAACCTAACCACACATTAACCTCAGTGTTGCTGAAGGGTAAAGAAACGTGAAGTTTCATTGTATCCACTACGTAGTTTTGTACAACTGTCCCCAACCTCAAACAACTGTCTTTTAGCTACCAATCTCTATATTTCTAGCTGGGATAGTGCCACAAGATGCAGTTGTATTTTCCTGAGACATCGCTGCATTTCCAGCTAGAAAGTGCAACAAAAAGCAGTTGTATTTTACCGGGACATCGCTCCGTTTCTGGCCGCGATAGTGGCATGAAAAGCAGTAGTTTTATACCGGGACATTGCTGCATATCCAGCTGTGATAGCGCAACAAAAAGTGGTTGATTTTTATTGGGACATTGCTCCATTTCTGGCCGCGATAGTGCGAAAAAAAGCAGTTGTTTTTTACCGGGACATTGCCCTGTGTCCGGCCGAGATATTACGACAGAAAGTGATCATTTTTTAAGCACACATTGTTGCATTTCCGGCCGCAATAGTGCCAGGTAAAGCGGTAGTTTTGAATCGGTTGCAGAAACGTACAATACCATCATTTATTCTGACCATTAGGCTGGACTAACCGATTTCAAACTCCAAGTTCCAACAGTATTCTCCCCTGACATGCAACACTGTGGGGACATCAGCTTGATGGAAGTTTAAATAATTGAATCCTTCTTTTGTGGTCAAAACTATTGTAAATAATATATTTGTTGTCTGAATTATACTGTTATGATGTCAAAATAGCCATTATTGAAGAAAAGAAGAAGAACATCAATATAACAGCTGGTTAAAAACTTTGGAACTGTAGTATATATACTCTGTTTTGGTCCTGTTTTATAATTATTTTTAGTTTTATATAAAGCACACTCAGCATATGATGTAAATGTTATCGCAGCCCTTTCACCTACAGACAGTCTGAACTCACACAGGCTGAACTCTGGCTGGGAGCTGCGTATGACGTAGCTTCTCCCCCTGCATCATACCCCAACAGGGAAGTGAAGAAATACCAGATTCAGCCGCTATTATGCAACTCTAAACAACAAGCGAGTCTACTATGGCTGGTGGAATTTTTTCACATCAAAGCAACCACAAAACCCCAAAGAGCTTGCTCATAGATGTGAGAAGTTTAGGTCACAGAGGATAAAAAAATTTTGCATTTCATAAAAGGTGTGTATTTTTTGGTATTTCTCAGGAGTAGAAAATACTTTCACCCAGTTGTGACAAATCTCTATGTATCTTCATATTATTATTATCATTATTGTAATCATTATTATTATTATTATTATTATTATTATTATTATTATTATTATTATTGTTATTATTACTACTACTATTAGATCCTTTACATTTTAAATACAGGGTCAGTTGAGTGGTGGAGAATGCCTCCCTTACTTTATTTCAACATCTTATGACCCAAGTGGTGATAATGCCCTACTTTTACTCACTTTTACTGACTTTCCATCAGCCTTTAATACTGTGCAGCCACACAACCTTAGACTATTTTACCTCTGATGTTTTTTGGAAATACATTTAGTTATAAGAGATTTATACAACTTTTGTATTAAAAAAAAAAAAAAAAAAAAAAAGGCCCGCTCACTGTCCGAAATAACGACAAAAACTGGGGGGTAAAAATGCAAATTTGACATACAATGAGAGGTTATCATCAAGATCTTGATGTCAGGATGGCGCCTATTCATTCCAATCAAGGTGCTCGTCTGGCACGTACATGGATGTATTAAGAGATCTGGATACAGCATTGACAGTGGGGCCCTTTTCATTCCTATGAAAGGTGCTCCATGGTGCATGAAGCCAAAAAACTCCAGTTGCACGGTAAGAAA
>NC_065513.1:37874482-37875654 GCF_006386435.1 Epinephelus moara | reverse complement strand
TCTGTACTCACAATAAAGTCACAGTTATTTCTTGATTTCTTTTCTTTCTTTTCCTTAAGTGGACCGCCAAGCCAACAGAAGGACCCAGCGCGAGTCAACGGCCACGAGGTTCGCTTTTTCACTCCAGTTAGACGCTCAGTCCGAATCGAGAGATCCTCTCTCCGATATCCCGCGTCCCTCCAGGATCACGATCAGTGCGTAGCCTCCTACAATGACCTGATCTCTGAGGAGGATACTGAGAGAAGTGAGGAGCAGACGAGCAGGGAAACCAGCCCGTCTGCTAACAACACGCCCATGTACGTCTACAGACAGAACGAAGCACTTAATGACAAAGTGTTCGTCCAGCTAGTCTATGACGAAGGCGTTTAGCTGTATGTGCTCACTTCATCTACACCAGTTTGCAGACTATGTTCAGCATTTATCGCTGTTCATGGCAGGGTAAAAAAAAAAAAAAAGTCAAATGTATGTACATACTTTTGTGTAGCTGTATTTCACCCTTTCCCCTGAATCCCAGTGAGTTTTAGCCTTGTAAAGCTAGAACCTCACATTTTAGACAATAAGCTGTTTTTTTACAGTCAGATATTTCTCACACTTGCTTATGAAGAAGTTATTGGGTTTATTCATTTTGCCCCTGTATTATTTTAGCCCATTAAATAATGTGGTGTACATAGTAATGTAAAATAAATGGCTGTGTTTTTTCGAACTCATGGATATATCTTGTGCTTTATTCATTTTTATCTAGCAGGTGGACTCTCCTATCAAACAGACACCTGTACTCCTGAAACCACAGCCAAAATCAGTTTACTATTGTGTGTCACATTTGCCTTTTATCTAAAGCATCCAAGCGAAACAGCATTTATGACATAACGAAACTTGGTTGCAAGAGTTTTACCACACCTTCAAATGACAAGCAGTGAGCCAGTTAATTGGAACCAAGACTGAAAGTCACCATCATTTTAACGTGTGATTATGCAGGTGTGGTGTGTCTGCATGTCACCTGACGCACCTTGCCGCTTTGATGACGAGAGTCTGAAATTCCACTGGCTGTTATCTTACTATATAATGATGAAAATTCTGTCTGTGGGTGTGTCTGTCTGTCTGTTCCATGTTTTTCTCCTCACTGACTTGGTCAATCCATGTGAAATTTGGCACAGTGGTAGAGGGTCATGGGA
>NC_065513.1:37873192-37874316 GCF_006386435.1 Epinephelus moara | reverse complement strand
TCCATTATTGACCCCATCAAACAAAATGGGGGCGCTAGAGAGCTAATTTCTTATCTAGGCCTAACCTAATTGAGTTTTACTAAACTTGGTAGATATGTAGAACAGGACGCCTCAAGGTGACTGGAGAAATTTAACTCTAATTGGCAACTGGGTGGCGCTATAACAACAGAAAAATGCTTTAAAATGGCTAAAATGTGACAGATCGCTGTGGCTGAATGTTGTTTTTCTTCTAATTTTTGGTATGACTAAGTCATGGTATGTTATGCTGTACATAATCACGGAAACTGTCAGTGTGTCATTCTGTCAGTCAGTCATTCTGTCTGTCCCACGTTTTTCTACTCACTGACGTGGTCAATCTATGTAAAACTGCACATAGGCATTGAGGATTGGCATAGGTAGAAGGTGACAAAGCTACCAATGGGCAGAGTTGGGTAAGGGTTACTTTAAAAGTAATCAAAGTTCTTTACTGCGTTACTTTTTTAAAAAAGTAACCAGTTACTTTACAAAGTTACTCCCTGAGAAAAGTAACTCAAGTATTTTTAAAGTACTTTTGAGTATTCTACATTTCCTATTTGGCAATGGACCACAGGGCGCTAAGCCTACATTTTTTGTCTCCAAAATTAAAGTTATGGACCACTTGCCCTTCACTGAGATCCAGTTCTCCCATCACAGCCGTCACTTTGACCAGTAGAAACACAGAACGATCTGCTGCTCTAGACAACTGTATGACAACAACACCCCAGCGTTTTTAATATTTCCTCTAGGGATGTTACCACACAGAGTAAAAAGGGGAAATGATTGTGTGAAACAGCAGAGGCACTTTGTCAACCCGGTGAATAGGCTACTGTCATTAGCATCAAGCTAGCAAACAATGTTATTTCTTCATAACGGAGACCGACATAAAGTAATAACATTAACAAATAGCGGCGGGGCTTTTACTCACCACAGCTGCAGAGGCTCCCAGCTTCATTTGAAACAAACTACATTATAGACGGTCCATTATTTATTAATCCCTCTGTATTTTTATATATTCACTTTATATCTGCTCCCGTTGTCTTTATAAAGTTAACACATTGCGCCGTCATTTCAAACTCAACACTTTTTGTTTCAAATTAAAAGCCCCT
>NC_065513.1:37846726-37872874 GCF_006386435.1 Epinephelus moara | reverse complement strand
CTCGTGATCTTGATAAACAGGCGGTAAAATCACAGTTAGCTTACAAACAGTTATTTACTGCTAGTAATAAATAAAAAATGCCCAAGCTTTGTGCAACAATGGGCTGCAATAATAGGAAGAATGTATTTTCATTCCACCTGCTTCTCGATCCGCATACACAGACATCCACAGAGCCTCTGTTCAACACGGTGGCGGGGAGGGGGGGGGTTGAGGGAGAACAGGCTCTGATTGGAGGGAGAGCTAACCACGCCCACTTAGGAGACAGGAAGAGTAACTGTTTTCTTAACGTTGGATAAGCCTACAGTTGGGTATCTCCCTTCATCCAATATCTCTGATACAGTAGCTTGAATGTTTGCATACGGTGCTTCAAATGTAGCTCCTGCCATCTGCTGGCGCTTTTAGGTGACTACAACAACATTTCGGCTGGCACATGAACAGACAGTGACTGAAATAATAGTAAAAGTAATAAAAATAGGACAAGAATAACCCGATGACATGAAAGACGACCGGGGATAATTGGTGAGTACTATCGTGTAGTGTGTCATGTCTGTCGGCCAAGTCACGGCACGATTTTATAACTCCATAATTGTGTGATGTGACATAGTGACTTTCAGAACGGGCAGAAAAGTCGTGTAGTGTGTACCAGGCATAATGCAAGTCCTGAGTCTGACCTGTCTGTCTGCGAGTCCTCCCCCATCTATTGAGTCGTGGGTATTTTACTGATGGATCCTGCGTGTTTTAGACTCTACCGTAGACAATGGCAGCATTTCTTCTACCACATAGCTAGCCACAAACTTCGTGGCTTCTTTCGTACTGATAGGTTTAACGTTATCTCCGTTATTAGAACCTAAAAACAGTTGTTGCTGTTTCGGAGCTGAAGGACCGTAATGGAAGTAACTGATGGCTTGTTTGAAAATGTACTCAAGTATTTGATTATTCAAACAGCAAACTAACGCGTTAGGTTACTCATTACTGCAAAAAGTAATCAAAGTACTCTACCCAACTCTGCCAATGGGTATGGACTAGTCTATGTTAAAACTTGGGATTGTTTAAATTTGTGTGTTTCAGGTCGCTGTTGTTGAAGAGAACTTTTAACGATCACCGCCAGTATTGTGCTGTACAGTTATCTTTATTTGGGGTATTTGAGGGTACAGTTCTGATTTCATGCTGCTTTTACTTGAGATGTGGATTGCAGCTGGCCCTACAAGGTTGGAAAGCAAATACAAGAAATAAAAAGCGCAAGGCAAGTGTGTAACAACATAACTCAGTTCAGTGGAGTCATGCCCATATATGTCATGGATATCCTGTGTGGGAGGGCACACAAGTATGTGTTCTTCATTTTGTATACTAGTCTTAAAGCAGCACAGGTGTTGCCCGGGTGGTGTGCAGCTCCACTGTCTCATTTCTATTTGCAGTCTGTGAGAAGGCATCCAGAACCTTGTAAAAATTAACCTCAAATAGTCTTCAGCATTCAGTGTATTGCTGGTATAAAATGGATAGACAGATATATCTGGGTTGACGGCCTGGTAGGTCTTGTATATTGTTCTCTGTTGATTTTAATTTCCCAGTCATCTCCCTACAGTCACTCTTTAAATAATCTCGTTCCTCCTGTATTTCAGATATATGTGAGTTCATGACTTGGTTCTCCTTTCAGGGTTCATAGAAAACCTGGAAAAGTCATGAAATTTCACAGTCTCATTCACCAAGCCTGGAAAAGTCATGGACTTAGTAAAATAAAATCATTGAAAGTTTTGGAAAAGTCATGAAAACTTGTGTGTAATGAAATTAATTGTTACAGTAATCTTCTGTAGATAACTTTCCATGTCCACTTCCGCGGCTTTAAAAGCATAGACGTTCTTATGTGCCGGATTGTTTTACACACAGTGAGTTTGTAATCAAATGCATTAAGAAAAGACTTATGGTATGATCAGTTCTGTTTTTCCTCATGCTTAAAAGCCAGCGGCAGAATGATATACAGTAAGTGTTTGTATGATTGTGCCCGTAGTTTGATGTATTTAAAGTGAATATGAACATAACCCACTATTAGAGATTGGGAAAGGTTGCTGATTAATTTTCATACAACAATTAACATTTGGAGTTAAGTATAGTTTAAACTTCTGTTTGTTTCATACGTTGTGAACAGTTTTGGAAAATCTTTTTTTATGGGTCCTTGAAAAGTCATGGAAAAGTTTTGAAATTTTGTCAGTGAAAATGTGTGGGAACGCTGTCCTTTGCTATTTCAAGAACATACCACAGGTCGGCATCTTGCATGCCATGACGCTGCTTTATAATGGTCAGCCTCCAATAGGCAGCTTAATGTAGGTGTATTAGACCTCACCCAAGTGTAGATTTCACGCAGGCGGTGGACTCGGGTCACATAACTTGACTCAAGTCACAAATTTGAGGGCTTGAGACTTGCTGAACTAACGCTGATAAAGGACTCAACTTTGACTTAGTATTTGTGACTTGAGACCTTGACAGGATACTTGAAAAGACTTGATTTTTTTCATTAATATTTTAGTTTTTCTAGACATTGAGAAGTTAGGTTTTGTTTTTGAAACGTGATTGGTTGATTTCTAGTGCAGTGTGCTCAATCCTGGAAACCTCCTAGGACCAGCAGTGACCAACACATGAGGCAGCTATCATGGAAGGTGGCTAGTCCAAAAATACAATTTGGATTCAAGGATTATGTTGTTGATGACAGTCGTAAGAATAGTGGTATGCAAGGTCTGCAGCTCCAACTTCATCTGTCACAAAACCCACAAAGGAAGAGACATGAACGTTTCTTAAACTAACTTATTCACCTACTGGCTGGTCAAACGGTAGCTCATGGCTGTAATTTATGCTAGGGATGGCGGGGCTATGGTCCTACCACTTTTCTGATTACCTAAAATTGACATCAATGCTCATTTGATATGAATTGCCTGTGCATTTATGTCAAACATAATTTCCACCAGCTATACAAAGGGTTAAGTCCCTCTTGTTCCCATGGAGGTGCAGGTGCAGAGGGAAGAGTCAATGTTAAAGCACATAAGCCAGTTTGAACAGGTGGATTTTGAGATGGGATTTTAAGGATGTTACGCTGTCGGACTATGGAATGTGTGGAGGTAGGGAGTTCCACAGCCTGGGGGCAGTGCATAATATCCTGGAGGAGGTCAGAGAGATAGTTGGGGGCGAGGTTGTGGAAGGCTTTGAAGGTGAGCAGAAGGTTTTTGGAATTAATCGGTACTGAACAGGGAGCCAGTGTAGTTGGATGAGAACGGGGGTGATGATCCGGGCAGCAGAGTTTTGAATGATTTGAAGCCTGTTGATGAGTTTGGTTGGAAGGCCAGAGAGCACTGCATTTCAATAGTCAATACGAGATGTGACAAATGTATGGACCAGGACCTCAGTGCTGGACTGGGACAGTGATGGGTGGAGTCTGGAAATGTTGCGGAGGTGGAAGAGAGCAGTCTGGGGAATATTTTTTATGTTTGGTTTGATTGAAAGAGTGCTGCCCAGAATGACACCGAGGCTCTTGACATCAGTGATGATGTGTTGGATGTGGGTGTTTTGGATTTTGGCCAGGATCTTTTGAACCAGAGAGTGGGGCCTCGGTTTTGCTGCCATTGAACTTCAAGGCAAGGCAAGGCAAGGCAGTTTTATTTATATAGCACCATTCATACACAAGGCAATTCAATGTGCTTTACAAGAGAAATATGTTAAGATAAAACATTAAAGGAACAATAGATCATTAAAAACAAAAGCTAAAAGCAAGAAAAACAGTGCAGAAAATGCATTTAAAAAGCAAACATAAAGCAAAAGCAACAGCAGACAAATATAAAAACAATAGCTACAGATTATCCTAACAATAAGTTACATATCTAGTTCACTGGTAAGCTGCAGTAAATAGTAATGTTTTAAGCCCTGATTTAAATGAGTTGACAGTTTCAGCCGACCTCAGATATTCTGGAAGTTTGTTCCACAGGCGGGGAGCATAGAAACTAAAGGCTGCTTCACCTTGTTTGGTTTTGATCCTGGGAACACTGAGTAAACCTGTTCCAGATGGTCTGAGGGGTCTGGATGCTTCAGAAAGTTGGATGCTTCAGAAAGTTGGATGCTTCAGAAAGTTCCTGCTCATCTAACTCTTGATATGCTCAAGGCAGGTGATGGAGAGGTGGGAGGAAGTGCAGTGGAGGCTTTGGATGAGATGTAGACCTGTGTGATATCTGCGCAGCAATGGAAATGAACACCATGGTGACGGAGAATTGTGCCTAGGGGAACTTCAGCATTCTGAGTAATACAGTTTTTACATAGCACAGATAGTACATAGTACTTTAATCATTCTATAGGTGTTCAAGTGCAGTAAGATGTACCTGAGATTCAAAGTTGCGAGGAAAAAGAAAGGAAATGAGATACAGTAAAATACAGTAAACTTCAAAATATAAAAGTGGGATGGGAATAGAAGGGCGATACATATTTTAGAGTTCCCTTACTGCATTTATAAACTTGTTGCAGGACTCAATTTATTTATGACATTGATGAAATTTATAAATAAATTTTGGTCTTTGTAACCTCTGTGCATTTGTGATTTGTTCCACCTCACAGTTTCCATATTTTTTTAATCCAGATGTATGTTGGAGGTTCAGGATTCAACCGTCTAATTGTGATACATTTAATCACAGCCCTCAAGAGGATTTGTAATAGATACATTTTTCCCTCCCCATAAACCCTTCAGGGATTGCTCTAAGGAGAATCACTCTTGGATACATGGGGATATTTTGATGGAACACTACTCTCAGGAAATGTAACACATCCTTCCAAAAGTTGCTTAACTTTGGCAGGACCAAAAAATATAAATGCGATTTCCAGCTTGTGGGCCACATTTTCAGCAACACTTGTCTGAATTGGATGGAGCCCAATTTGCTTTTTATTGCAGGGTCCAGGAATGTAGTTTTCCTCCAGAGCCTCCAGTTATTTTGACTCATAAAATGATTAGACTGCAGTGAGCCATCTTTCCTGTGGTTGCTAGCTGTGTGACTGTCTCTGCGTCCCCCTCACATAAGCACCTTTTCCACTGCACAATAACCCCACGAACACCCACAAACATCTGGCTTTTTAATGTAATGGAAAAGCTTACAATCATTCACACCTTAGCGAAGTGACACTGCAGCGGTCATGGGTATTTATTGGCTTCGGCTTTGATTGGCATTGATGGAAACACAACACCTCCTTACACTAACCTTCGTGTTCGTGTATTGGAGTTAGGGAAGTCAACAACAGTACTTCTGTTTTCATTTTAGAGCTAAAAGGCTATTTTAAAATCTCAGATCCCCACTCTCCATTGTTGGTCAGTTAGAATGCTTGTAATTGACTGCCACAAAATATAGCACATCAATAAGATTTATAAGGTCTAAGCAGGCTGCAACTGTTTTAAGAGTAGCTTTTTAGCCACCAAATGTGGGTGATTTTAAACAACCTGTTGTCGCTTTTCCACCAGGGATAGTGCCATGAAAAGTGATTGATTCTTACTGAGCCATCGCTGTGTTGTCTGTCATAATAGTGACATGAAAAGCAACTGTTTTTTACTGAGACATTGCTGTGTATCTTGATGGAATTGTGCCCCCCAAACCGGGTATTTTAAGGAAAAAATCTTTTCCTAACCATAAACAAGTGCTTTTTGTGCCACAGTACTGGAAATGTATTGGAAATGTAAATGTAAATGTAAATTTACAACATATCCACTACATAAATCTTAAAAAATGCATCCATGATTTGCAAAAACATACAATATCCACATTTTTTCTGGCAATTGGTTTGGACTGTTCAGGATGTTAGTCTGTATTCCTTATTAGATCATAGAAAGAATATCTTTTTGTTTGTTTGTTTTTGTTTAGAAAGTTGCTTTTTTGTTTAAGGATCAAAAATATGCAAGTCTGAATATCATGATATATTTGACAACATACATTTTGAAACTTAAACGTAAAGTTTTTACGTGCTTTCATGTTCCTTCTTTTTGCAGACATCACCAAAACTATGATATGAAACTGCGAATGTCACACATTTAGGATAAAAAAAGAATGATCTCACTTTTTTAGGGAGAATATTACTCATAGACACTATCAAAGCATGTTTCATTTCGGTTTCACGGGTAGTCACAAGGCACGACATGTTCTTTGATTTCTGTGAATGTAAATTTAGATGGATTCTGTGTACAGTTTTTGTCCTTGTTACAGTTCTATTTTCAAAGTATTACAATAATAAGTTGCAAAACTGGCATCCTATTTGGCAACCTGGGCTTTCCCAAGAAATTAATCACTGAGATGTTGGTAGGTACTGGATTAATTCATAACTCTCCAAACAAGCCAAACGGGTCCTCGACTATTGAGTGTTACTTCTCTGATTCAAGACAGTTCAAAAAAGGCATCCCATATTTTATTATTTAAAAGGTTTGTTTTGCTGTATATCATATTTTGAATCTACTGGGCAGTTGATGGGCTTTGAACTCAACTACTCAACATCTGAAAAAGATTTTTTTGCAATCCATCGTGCCCACAACTGAAATTCTTTCTGTGCATTTCAATACCCATGTTACCATACATATAGTATGCCAGATATTTAGTTTGTCCCAATACATAGTATGTTAAATGCAGTGTGCTAAAATAATTTCTACTACATCTGGTCTGATTGTGCAACACGTCACGTCGACTGAACCGCAAACACATGACAGCTCATTGACAGAAGTCGCAACGATGGATGACCTTGCATTCATGTAACAGATGACCAGTGGAGCAGTAATAATACGTATATTGATTGTTTAAGTGAGCAAAATAATAATAAATATTACAAACAACAAAAGGACATAACCATAAAAATAACAATGACAGAAATGCAGATGTAATTTCACTGTCGCAAATATAAAATGTTTGAATCTACAATGTTTGCAGTTATGACTTTAAAGTTAAACTACATTCAGTGCAAAGTAACAACAGCAGATCTCGCCAGTTTGATCTCCATCTCTGGCGAACTCCATAAGTGGAATTTATTTTATCTCCAAGGTAATGGATATAATAGCATAAAGGTAAAAGTTCAGTGCGTAATGTTATGAGAAAGTAGTATGTCCCGATTGTGTGCATACTGCATGCAACAGTACGTACTTTTTGTGGGCAGCTTTAGTACCTACTAAAAGTAAAAAGAAAAAGTATTCAATTCGGAATGCACCCTTAATTTTTTCTGGCACAAGTGTTCTCTGGGCTCACCTAAGCAAAAATCTTTTTTCACTTTTCAAAATTGATCAGTTTCTGAGCTACAGCAATTTTCTTCTCATACTATATTAAGTGTTTTGGTAAATGTGACCACTCTTTTTCCTTATATTTTAGGAAAAAACACTCATCCCATGTGGCTAAAGTCTAAATAATGACGCAATGTTAGCGTTCTTCCTCATTTTTCAAAAATCCTGACTTTGGCTATTGATGAAAGTGTGAGTTTTCATGTTTGCTGCACATTACAAAGTTGTGCTTTTAGATACTTGCACAAAGTATGACCATACCAGATTTCAAGACTTTAGACCACTCAGAACAAAAGTTGGGGTATCTTTGCTAATCATACAAGGCCAAAATCAAAACCTGATATTTATAACCTTTATTAAGCTTATTTCATGGAAATGTATGACTCCAGACAAAGTAATATAGTAGAATAGGATGTAAAAAAAAAAATCATCATACATTCTCTATTTGTTCAGTTTACATTAACGTCATGTCCTTCTCCAGACCAGCTTACACAATACAGCATTCAGATCCACTTCCTCTGTTGGCCACTAGAGGGAGCATTCCTCAAGTGGCTTGTGAGGTTGTAACACATTGCATTGTGTAGACATCTTCCACCCCCACCTTTTGTAAATTTCCTACAGCAGTTTGCATCACTGCTGCTGAATCATAGAGTGCTATTCTAGATCACTAACAGAAGGCCGACACACCACACCTTTGACACATGCCTGTGGGTGCTCTGACAGCAGACAGAATTATGTCATTTTTTCCCCAATTACATTGATCAGCAACTTTGTGGAATGCATAGAGCTATGGACCTCCAGGGCCCTAGTCTCGCATGACCAGCCTCCCTTACTTCGGAATGGGAGTCTGGGGACATTTGTCTTTCGTTTTGTAATAGAAATGGGCGGGGAGATCCAGACCACGTGACGGCGTTGCCATAGGTATACGGTGCGTGTGTTACATGTAACAGAGACTTTGCAGCTCTGCAACGTCTCCAATATAGATCAACTTTAAGGACCCCTGTCGCTTGAATGGTTGGTTATTCTACTTAATCAAACCACACTCTATCTCTCTTTATATAGGTTCACATAGGGAAAAATGTGTTTAAAATCAAAAGTAGTGAGGTCAGAAAGTGATTGATTTCTGATGGAATGGCCCTAAAGGAGCAGTAACAGATGGTTTCTAGGTCTACTATGTGTTTATATACTCATTTGAAACAGTAAATGCCTTGTTAGAAACAAGGCAGAAAATGTTCGGCACAAAATCAACTTGATTATGGTTAGGAGAAGATTATATTTGACTTTAAATACCGGCTTTGGGGGACATTATCCCAGCAAGAAAACCAGCAACTGCTTTACAGGCTGCTATCCTCAGAGAAGCAGCAATATCTTGTCCTTTAAAAGCTTAAAAAAAACACAGCAATGGGTCCCCACAAAACACCCATGTTTGGTGCTGCTGGAAACACAGCAATGATTCGCTAAATTACAGCCAATTTTGTTGTTTTTTGGTCCTGAACAGTGGTCTGCAGCTTGGCAGGCGTCTCACCAAAGTGTCATGCCACCCACCATCCCCTCTACCTCCCCATAACATGAGAAACGTTGATATGATACATATTAAATGTGCAAATATAATGTATTTGTGGTTTGCAGAAATGTACAAGGCCAACATTTTGGCTTGGCGACTTAACTTCTTTGCATCACTTAGTTCAACTCAGTGAACGAGAAGAGAAACAGAGGTTAGAAAAGCAAACAAAAAGCTGAAGTCAAGAGGGCTTGAGATCTGGTGTGGAGAGTTATTTTCCTCTCACGCAAGCGTAGAACGTACATGCTGTTTTGCTTAAATTCTTTGGCGTTTGATTAAAGGTTTAAACATGTCTTTTGGCCGAGACCCAGGGAATGCAAGCTGATACCACAGTCAACCTTTGTCGTTACTAGTTCTTTGATGTCGTTTTGGTTTATTTGGCAGACAATTAATGTTGAGTCTTTAGTGTCTTGCATTCTTTCTGAACAATTCATTCTGCGGAGAAAAACATTAAAACATAATGCTGTCAGCAATGGCGTTTCCCTCGAAGGTAACTAGTTAAACCATAGACCGTAAAAATAATGCATGTAGCTATGGTGACATAACCCACTGGTTTGTGAACTCCTGTTTTGAAGCCATGAGTTTAGCATTTTGGCCGTCGCCATCTTTGTTTTTTGGAGCCAGAAGTGACCATGTTTGGGCGAGAGGAGTGGATCTGATTAACAGCTGATATACATGGAGCACGGACACAGTGTGTTACATCAGCAGATTTTTTTTGTCTCTGTAGCATGTAGCTGCTGCCAGCTTCACTGTGTGTGTATTGAGTTTTGCCAAGTGATAATGCAGGTGGTTATGGAGGATTTGGAAGCATATAGACTGTATTAAAGCGACACTTACCTTTCTGGAAATTTTACACTTGTCTTTGTTTAGGTTATAAGCTGATGGCACACTAAAATGTAAGTGAATTCCACCAGAGATAAAAACTCATAATTATACCATTCTCATATGGTTCTAAGAAAGCTCCAACCATTGCAATGATTGGCTGAGCGTCCTGTCTGTCTTTCCCACGTGGAGGCCTCCGACTGAAGAAACCGTTTGCGTAACATTATGTTACCTTGCCAACACCTACGTCTATCATAGACGTAATGAGGACATAATGGAGGAGGAGGAAGTAGGCCTTCTTGGTGAAATGCAAGAAAGGTAAGAGTAGCTTTAACTGATAATGAATTAATTAATGTAGAAACACACACAAGGTTGCTCTGCTGCTTCGCTTTGCCTCAGATTGCAGATTGTAATCATTCATTTGCAAAGTTTTATGTGGTTTTTACCTGTTGGAGGGAGGTGGAGCCACACAGAGAACAATAAATAAACCGGCTGTGAAAAATTAACGTTGAGCAGAGATAAGAGACTAAAGCCATTTTTTGTACCAGACTGTAAACATGATTTATCTGCTGTGAAGTTGGGCCTTTTACCACGAGTGTCTGCGGGGATAAACTGACGCCTGGAACCAACCTTCAATCAATCCATCAATCAATCAGTTTTATTTATAAAGTCCAATATCACAAATCACAATTTGCCTCACAGGGCTTTACAGCATACGACATCCCTCTGTCCTTAGGACCCTCGCAGCAGATAAGGAAAAACTCCCCAAAAACCCCTTTAACAGGGGAAAAATGGTAGAAACCTCAGGAAGAGCAACTGAGGAGGGATCCCTCAGAAACCTCAGGAAGAGCAACTGAGGAGGGATCCCTCTTCCAGGACGGACACACGTGCAATAGATATCGTAACCTTAAATGGCTGTTGTCAAGTTGGCTTCAATGTTCAGCCCTAGAGTGGGCAAAACAAATCAGCAGAATATAAATGTAATTTCTGAGTGACAGGGCCAAAAAATAATGACTGAAAATCCACAGTGCTAGGAGAAAGGGGGGATCAATGAGGGCCAACAGGTCATTTTTTTGCCCCATGGCCCCCTTGTGTGTCAGTCCGGCCCTGTCTGTTGAATATCTGGAGCCAACTGCGGACTCCTTATCCTTTTATATGGTGTATATAATATTAGATTAAAGCTACAATAAGGAGAGGTAAGGAGGTGTGTTGACCCAGAAAAATAATTGTAATACAGTGAAAATAAAATACAGCATAAGGGAAATTAAAATGTATGACCTATTCTTAAATAGACAGCTTAATTTTCCCTTTCTGCATCATACTGTCAAAGATGACTCAGTATGTGGATCTCCCTACACCCATTTCTCATGTCTAAATTATAAAAATATTGTGATTCGTAACAGATTTTTAGGCGTCTGAACAATTCAGTAACTGGTCCATCCCATCGTCGCGTCCTGCTGGCTGTGGTTTAGATTACGTAGCGAGCACTTGTCGTCAGCATGTCCAGCTATTTAAAGAGTTCTCGTGCAGCGTAGGGGAGCAAACTGCACTGCTGCACACCACTGCCTTCTCTGTCAGCCTCCGGCGCTCAGGCGTTTACAGCTTCACAAGACTATCACTGAAGGTAAGTGACTGTTGAATTCTTTTCCAGAAATGCACACTTTGCACTCCCCTCCTGTGTAATACCCAGGCTTTGACACTGTGTGGTGTTATGGCAGCACTTTAATAAAGTTACCGAGCTGCGTGCATCTTCACACTTAATTTTGCAGCATGATAATAGTCGATAGTAGTTCCAGTCTGCAATAAGTTTTAGTAAGGAATCTACTTTGTTAATGCGAATAGAGAGCATCTAACTTTTACCTTATCCTGTTTTCCTGCGCGTCTCGGTGGACCTAATCTGTTTGCAATAAGAGGCTGCTGCCAGAAATGTAATCTTGCCAGGAATGAGACGGGGCTTTGATCCAACCCGCGTGGCACTGCAACAAGAGACTCTCCTCGACATGTTACCTACAACTGTGAGCTAAAAGTTCGACTAAATGCAGCCAGTGGTGGGAGAAATAATCAGATCCCTAACTTTAGTAAAAGTAGCACAACGTAAAAAAAAAAAAAATACAGTACAAGTCCTTCATTCGAAATATTATTTAAGTTAAAGTACAGAGTAAGAGTAAAATGTACTTAAAGTAATCATAAAACAAGAAATTAATGTTGGTTATTATATTATTGCAGTATAATGTTACAAAGTACAATTTTGACACACTTGGACTTGAGTATTTCCTTTACAGTTACTTTACCAATTAAGATTTTACATACAAAACACATGAATCATTTTTTGAAATATGATGCACTGTGAAAACTGCCCTACCCATTAACAAATGATGTGTCAATTAATCCCTGTCTTCAGTTAATCTGACAGACATTTGCAGTTTGGACTTTTAGTGATTAAAAAACATTTGAGTCGTTTTTGGTTTTTTAAATACATATAAACACAAGTCCAGGAGCGGACGACATCATGCAACTGTAGCTGATACATTTAGTTGAGTGTCATAAAATTAAATAGCAACTATCTTGAAAATCAATTAAAAGTTTTTTTAAGCAAATATTCTGTGCTTTCATCCTCACAAATGTGAAGATTTACTGCTTTTATCTGTGTTTGATGATTGAAAATCGAATATCTTCATGCTCTGAACTGTTGGTTGGAACAAAACAAGACATTTAAAGACTTTGTCAGAGGTTTTGGGACATTGTAATCGACATTTTTCATAGTTTTATGACATTTTATTGTGCAACATGAGTTGTTTAAATGAGATTTACCAGTGACAATCAAAGATTATTGTTAGTTGCTGCCCTTACATGCAATAGAGGTCCCTGACTGGAATTGAACCAGAAATATTGTGTCTACATGGTATGCATCTTAATCTCTAATAATGTGTTTTTGCTGTCTTCTAAATGTAGTGGAGTAAAAAGGCTCATGTTTGCCTCTTGTGTGTAGTGGAGTATAAAATATGAAGCAAATGTACTTTGTTAAGTCGCACCACTGTATTTAGCTTTGACTCTTAAACAGTTGTGTTTATGAATGGTTGGATTTTTTTTACACTGGATACACTGGCAAAAATCCATGATTTTATAGTGGATACAATAAAATATAGTTGTGATGGATTGCATCATACTGACAAGGAGTCAAAAGTCCAGTAGAATCCTGAGTATGTTGCCAAGGAAGATTATCTGTACGGAGGTGAATTTTATGACATATCTGTGCATAACATTTGAATCTGTGTGGATTAGTTTACCAGTCTGGTGTGCAGAAATACACAGCACTGTGTAGAAGCAATCGAATCCAATTCAGTTATAAGTGCAGACCAGGCAGACAATAGATTCGACAAATCGAGTGCACAGTGATTACTGCAGGTAATTCAATCAAGTGAAGGAGCCGGAATTTACAACCCTACAAACTGGTTTTACTGGCAAGCAAACTCTTAGTAATCTTAACCCAGTCAATGAGAGTCAGACTGAGTTGGTGGAAAGAGAGCCACATATTTATGCCAAAAAGAATACCAAAACTTCACTGAGCCACTTGATCTTAAACTCTTCTCCACTCAGCTGCAAGCAGATTGACAGTCATTGATCCAGAGGGACCATACCTTAGTAAGTTACATAGCTGAAAGGTAACGAGACTGAGACAGCTCAGAATACAAAGTGTAAAGACAGTTTTCCCCAGTAATTAAATGGGACACTTGTGTGCAATGTTGTCTAGGAAAACTTTCTTAAGCACTGCAGATTGTGTCTCTGACTTATTAAAGGTTTTTCTATCCTTCCCTTCATGTCAGAACACCACTGAAGAGACAGCATGACGATCCACAGTATGGCCAAGGGCTCTGTTCTGAAGGTTAAAGTTGGGAAATACGTGACGGTCCGGCAATTTAAGGATGGAGGTGTGAAGCTGTGTGCTTGGGATAGTCAAACAGGTATAACTATTTTCTGGTATGCCTCACTATTTTGAATAGTTATTTATTGTTATGGCAAATATATTGACTCAGACACAAAATATGTTGTCTTGCTTCTGTCCTCAGAACTTTTAGTCGACATATACACGCGGCAAATAGACAACAAGAACCAGATGGCTTTCTGTTTCCACCATAAAGGTGGTTGCTATCTCCTAAAAGTGGGGAAGACGGGAATGAACCTTGAGGTAAATATAAACCTTTGACTATATACTATATGTGTATTTTTTTGTATAAACAATGTCCAGATAAATAATGACCTTGAAGATGCTGGTGAAATCCATGGTGTATGTAAACATTTATATACATTGTGTTTTGTGTGTTCACAGCAAATCACCCCATCCGTGTCTCCTTCACGTGATGAGCACTGGTTTGAGAGGGTTCAACAGAACGTCGGCGATAAATTCGGCCTGCGATCTGTGGGAGATTCCAGCAAATACCTCTCATTAGACGCTAACGACAAAACATTAATTGTCTGCCACAGTGAAATGAACGTGTATGGTCTGTTCACATGTTATAGCAAAGCCTAGAGGTATGTTTTCATTATTCTATCCAAAGTTATTTTGTGTTGTACTTATTTCTTCTGTTCTATATTTCATCTACTTTTACAAGTTCTGAACATGTGTCTCCAGAACGTGTTGCTTCTCTTTGCTTCTGGCAGTCTGTCAGAGCTTCCTGATTTATTTTTCACAATTAACATTTTAAGTTTTTTTGAAGACATGGGAATACCAATAAACTGAGAGCAAGAAGTAAATTATAATAACTGATATACCTGTCTAAGTTAACACAGAGGATTAAGACATACACTAAGAAAAACACTATATTAGTATATGTACAAATAACACAGGTTACAACTTCTGACGGATTTATTACACATTACCGCGGAGTCTTTATCCTTGCAGCAGTGTTTAAACATTTTCCCTTTGTTTGAATGCATGATGGCTGATCATGACTATTTTATGTTTACGACCACGGTGGCCATGTATGGTGGCATCGCATGTACACACTCTATATAGATACAGTTGGTATTTATTTGAACGTCCTTTAACACAGAGGGGAAAAACACAGCATTTCCTACAGTGCTGAAGTGTTGCTTTGTGGCTTTCTGCACATTAGATATAAAAGAATCCAGATTTAAAGAGTATTTTTTGACTTGTTGACTTGACATGTTTTTGTGTCAAAGTAACTAATTGCAACAACATTTTTTGAAATTTCTCCAGTAGTGAGCCAGACCAGTCTCCTCCTGCTCTTAGCTCCATGCATTCACTCGGAATTTCTGATTCACTATCATGCCTCTGTTTATTCAGAAAACCGGCCCTCACCATCCTTCTCTGTGTTCTTGGTTTCCACAGGCATCCATCATCAGCTCAGCTTCCTCTGGACCAACTTTATTAAAGGGGTGCTCTTGCAGTTTAGTTCTGTACCTCCATTAAGCTGGGCGACCTGGAAGAGAGAGATTAAAAAACAAATGGTCAACATTGGGGCAGCAGTGGTCGAGATCTCGTTATTTTTAATTCCCAGTATGGGTCAAGCTCAAAAAAGACTGGATCCCAAACTTGATCCCAAATCTGATTTCATTTCTTAAGCCTTTCCAGCTGGTAAATACTGTTAAACTTGTGTTTCAAACATGACACCCCAGTTTGTAACTTTCTGTTAAAAGTTTGAAGCTCCCGGACGATACCTGAGTAGTTCTCCGCACAACGAGTAAATTCATCTTTATGTGAACGATTGGTAGTGTTTCCCTTTAATGTGAAAATGTTCCTCAAATGCTTTTGGTATGATGGCATTTAAGCAGGAAGGGGGGGGGTGTTGACTACTGAATGTTTGTGAAGCAGATTTAAGTTTTTTTGGTTTGACATATCTCTACTGAAACAGATTTGTCAGGGTTCTTTGATGCAGCAATATTCATGATCCAGTACACTGATTGGCTGTCGGTAATGCTGACCCTGCTTTGTCAAAGCCATTACAGTGTACAAGCCTGATTCGGATCTTGACTCAGAAGTTAAATACTGTAGTGCAGGAGTTTTCAAAGTTTTAAGGACTGAGAGCCAATTTAGGAAGCCAGTAGCAGGAAAAGCGCAGTTGCGAGTTGTCCACCAAAATCACTAACTTTAGCTAACAGCACTGTCATTGATGACAGAATGTAAAAACCACCAGTGGCCATACAACCAGTAGCTTACTATAAGCTGTCATTCCTAACCTGATAGACGGTTGTTAGGGGGGCACAGTTTGATGCAGTCTCCTAGCAGTGTATTAAATGTAAGCTATTAAATGTGAACATATTGAATGTCCCCCAAATGGTTAAAATATACTGCATGCATTTCATATCATGTTCGGGGGCTGCAGTAAATTTCTCTGATGGCTGCCATCGGCCTGCGGGCCAGTGAATATTATTCATTTTTCACCAGTTACAATCACGCAGTTTACCTAACACCTGCAACAGCTAAATCCATCTTAACTCATGACAAATAATGTTTAATGCACGTCAATGTTTGCTGCACGCCTCTCAATGTCTTATCTTGCTTGTGTTGGAAAAGAAAAGCTTTATATGTATATTTAAATGCATTTATATTTTTGGGGGGTAATTGTATTGTATACCATACTAACTGTAACTGTAAATGTAACCACATCTTTCAATAAACACTTGTATATCTTGAATGGTGTCCTGGTGTCTTGGAAAGAGTAGTCATGTGCGAAAGTTTGGAGAAGTGGTTATTGAGTAGCGCAGTGGTGGGAGATGTGCTTACATCCTTTTTTAAAGTAAAAGTGCAAATACCATGATGTGAAAATACTCCACCACAAGTAAAAGTCCTGCATTCAAACCTTTACTCAAGTAAAATACGTATCAGTTAAATATACTTAATTTATGAAAAGAGAAAGTACTCCATATGCAGTATAATTTTCAATGTCAGTGTTTAACTATAATGTCTGATGTGTTTGGATTAATTTTACAGATACATTCATGTGTAGATTGCATTTTACTGCTGTAGATGTTAAGGGTTGTGCTCATTTTAACTCTTTTATATACTGTTGGGTAGTTTAATTTACAGCAGTGCATCATATTCTATGAGATCAGTTTGCTTAAAATTAGTTTAGTTTGAGGTGTGGCCATCCTGTGAAAAACAATGCATCTAAAAAATCAACATGTCATGTAGTCAGAAAAACACTTAATTTCATTTATTTAACTCATGACCATATCACACGGTATAGAGTACGAACATTACATTCAATAACAAGATGGCACACGGCGTGCTAAAAGAACAACCAATGTTACTTAAACAAAGGAAGGCCATTCTTCAAAAACGCACAAATTTACAAATTAATTTTGGCTCATCTGATTGTAATAACAAAGTTGATTTAAACATAGATGGACGATTTAAATAATACTTTGGCAAATATATCTCTCTGTAAGTCTTTAAACTTACACTCTGACATTCAAACAAAATGTGATACTCATCTCCCACACAGTTATCATCATAGAGGTTACAGATCATCTGGTTTCTGTCCAGCCCTTTATATCGTCCAGTGTCTTTAGGAACTCTAAAGTTACAAATAACCTGTCTGTACTTTTGGCTTTCATGCAACGGATACTTGTCCAGTTTAAACTCTTGTTTAATTTTGACATATATTTATCACATGATCCCAAACTGATCTTTTAGCCTCTGTTCGGGAGCTAGTTTTAACCAGTTGATGTTTGTGTGAGCCAGAGGTAAAACGAGCCACATTCATCCAGTATCTGCCTAACCTGCAAAACCCACCTGGATCATCATCAGAAAATGGCAAACATTTGCACAAGAAGCTTGCTTATGCAGCTCCTTGATGGCGGTCTTAAAAGAACCATTATAATTGACGATGACCCCGAGATATTAAAAGCAGTGAACAATCTCTAAATTTCCTCCATTACACACAAATTTCAATTTGCTGATGTCAGCATGAATATACATGCAGTGCACTTTTAATATTAATGTAAGTATATAGATCTATTCTTGCTTCTTTTACTGGTTTTAACCAGTCTTCACCTTTGCAACAGCTGATCCAAGAGGTTTTTTTTTAATGAGTTTATTTAGCTTAAGAACAGAATGAGAGTTTTCTCAACACATAAAGGAACACTTCAGTTTATCACAAACATGTAAAATGGGAAGGGAAGAGTAGGGAATGAAAAATGGTAATCTGAAAAATAACTAGTAACAAAAGCTGTAAGACAAATGTATGAAGTAAAAGTATGAAGTTGCATTAAAAAGGAAATGCTCAAACAAAAGTGTAATTATGTTGAATTTTGTACTTACTTAAAAATGTTAGTTACATTTCAGCACTCAAGCAATTTTAGATGAAGAGTCACTCATTCTCTTCCCACACACATATTTTACATCACAAACCACAAATACCTTTCGCTAATTTCAGTTTGCCACACCTGCTTCAAAGACATACCACTGGCAACCTATTTGTGGGAGGTTGTGGGTTAGGTATGTTTTTGTTTGAGTTGTCATCCTGCTGTTAAACATTTAATGAGCTAAGACAGTGAGTCACATTCAAATCAAATATTAGAGAGAGAGAGAGAGAGAGAAAAGAAGAAATCATCAGGTCCAACAGCTGTGTGCTAAATTCATACTAGTTCTACACAGTATGTACATCGTACACTGTAAAAATAATGGATGTAGTTACCGAGATGTCACCCATTAGTTTGTGGACTCCTGTTTTTAACCTCAGGTTTGACATTTCAGCCTTCACCATCTTGGTGTTTTTGCACCAGAAGTGACCATACCTGGGCAAGAGATTGGTGTTGTGGAGAAACAAGGGGCTGATCTGACTGAGAAGCCAGGGACACTATCTACACACACCCTGTCACTCAAAGCAGCCGCCCTTAGTTATACTTAACTTTAAGCCTTAATAAAATGTAAATGGGTGATTTATACAAAAATTGACCCCCATACAGCTGCCATGAATGTTGATGTTCACTATAGAGACCGAACTCATTTTTGTACCAGGCTGTAAATGTGTTTATTTCTGCTGTACAGTTGGACATTTTACCATGGGGGTGTACACTTTTCGGCCACTTTATCAGGTACACCTGTTCAGCTGCATCTTAATGTTAATAGCTAATTAGCCAATCATGTGGCAGCAACTAGGCATGGTCAAGACAACCTGCTGAAGTTCAAACTGAGCATCAGAATGGGGAAGAAAGGTGATTTTGAACGTGGCATGGTTGTTGGTGCCAGACGGGCTGGTCTGTCAGAAACTGCTGATCTACTGGGATTTTCACACACAACCATCTCTAGGGTTTACAGAGGATGGTCCCAAAAAGAGAAAATATCCAGTGAGCAGCAGTTCTCTGGGTGAAAATGCCTTGTTGATGCCAGAGGTCAGAGGAGAATGGCCAGACTGGTTCAAGATGATAGAAAGGCAACAGTAACTCAAATAACCACTGGTTACAACCAAGGTCTGCAGAAGACCATCTCTGAACCAACAACACGTCCAACCTTGAAGCAGATGGGCTACAGCAGCAGAAGACCACACCAGGTGCCACTCCTGTCAGCTAACAACAGGAAACTGAGGCTACAGTTCACACAGGCTCACCAAAACTGGACAATAGAAGATTGGAAAAACGTTGCCTGGTCTGATGAGTCTGGATTTCTGCTGCCACATTCAGATGGTAGGGTCAGAATTTGGTGTAAACAACATGAAAGCATGGATCCATCCTGCCTTGTATCAACGGTTCAGGCTGGTGGTGGTGGTGTAATGGTGTGGGGGATATTTTCTTGGCACACTTTGGGCCCCTTAGTACCAACTGAGCATGGTTTAAACACCACAGGCTACCTGAGTATTGTTGTTTTGTTAAGGCTTAAAGTTACGCATATTTAAGGGCAGGGTCGCTTGAGTGACATGTCTGTGAGGTGTCGCTACAGTCTATAGGTCAGATCCACCCTCGCTTCTCCACAGCTCCACCCTCTTGAGCGAATATTGTCACTTGTGGCTGAAAAAAAAAACAGATGACAACAGCCGAAATGCTGAACTTGAGGCTTCAAAACAGTCCACATACCAACGGGCAACGTCACAGTAGCTATGTCCAACATTTTATACAGTCTTTGGTGCAAACACACTACTAAAAACCTGCTTATCAGTGTGTCAACAGGTGGATGTTAGCATTTAGCTGAAAGCTCTGATGTGTTTTAGTGCAGCCTCACACAGCCATTAGATGGCTGTAGCTCTTGTTTAGGCATCAAGGTTGCATGCTTCTGTTGTTAGGATCTGCTTCACAGTAATATATAGTCATTTTAATGCTGTTAAAACAATGTTATATGTAACCAAGATATCTCATAACCTCACATCAGTTCATACTGAGACTTGTGGAGCCAAAATATCAAGTTACCTCATGCCTTAACTGGAGAGGAGCCTCCTGTGGGCCACTGTTGTTTTCTCTTGGAACCAGACAAATGGATTACAAATAACTGATTCATTTGGAAACAAGAGCCAAGTCCTCCCACAGTCAACATTTAACAAAACTTGCTACATTTACCAGAATCTGCAACCACAAACAAAGGAAACCAGGAAACCTACTATCACTGAGTGAAACAGTTGAGAAATCTTATTGGTAATACAAAACAGAGAGTGAGTGGGCCGTGATGAATGGTATAACCGCAAACCACCTGAGAAGTAATGAGTTATGGCACTTTGGATTCCACAGCACAGATAAATTATAAAAGTCAGGCTATTTGCTGACTCGTGTCAATGTCGTTTCACAGAGCCTAACTCTTTATATACCATGTGAATCCTGAGGCAATACCAGGAAAGACAGAATATGCACTTTCTCCAGCATATTCAGTTGCCTCTGGCTCTTCTCCCAGTTGGATGTACCCAGAAAAACTGCAAAGAGAGGTGGTCCAAGAGGGATCCTGATCAGATGCCCAAACCAAATCTGAGCTCTTTCTTGCCTGTGCTACTCACCATGTCTCCAAGTGGCGAGCCCAGCCAAGCTACAAAGCAAACACATTCCACTGCTTTTCACCCTCACCTTTTTGTGTGTGTGGCTGTGAGGAGCATACTGAATCTGCAGCCATGCTAGCGGCATTGTAAAACTGTACTTGGGGTCAGAGGTGTTTTGAGCTAAATGGCTCAGCAAGTCATTACGAAACATTGTTTTAGAACCATGAATCTCTCTAGGTACATTGAGTATCTTGTAAACTTTACCGCAGTACATCCAGTAATCATCAGAAGAAATGTCAGAGGATTACCAATGTCATTGGGATTGGTATTTGTTTTTTTTTTATTAGTGCCCCACAAACGACAATAAGCACTTCACATAAAGTTATGTGGTTAATGTAAAGTTATGGAGATTAGGTTTAGGAAAAGGACGGCAGAGGAGATACCCGCACACCAATGCAACTGGGCTGGACAGCCACAAAAAGGGTTCACAAGCTGTGCATCATCAGTAGCACCGATGATATTCGAGGACTGAAATGTTTGCTGCTGTTTTTATTCACTTTTTGCTATTTTTTCTTTGAGCACCCTTCTTCTTGTGCATGAATGTCCATTTTTTTGCATTGATCTCAGCCTGTGAACCATTTTTGTGGCTGTCCAGCCGACTTGCATTGGTGTGCGGGTATCTCCTCTGCCGTCCTTTCTTGGTTGTCCATAGCACCCATGATAAACTTTTTTGTTGCCTTAAGTGGGCGCAGTTTCAGAGCAGCCCTAAGATTTTGTAGGTGAAGGAAAAGAAACATGGTGAGGACATCCAATAAAATGACTCAGAGTTCACTCAAAGTTCACAAGGTTTCAAACACTGGTTTCCTGAGGAAATTCCTGTTTTTAGGACCACCCAACCACTCCCCAAACATTGTCAAATGCAGCTTCCACCAATTCCACCTTCAGAAAAGGGTGTCTGGGATGCTGACACACTTCATTTGAAGTATGCTGAGACCTTAAAGCTAGAGTCCAGGACTTTTACACATTAATGATTGCATGTTACATTTGAGCCCCTATCAAGTGAATTCACATAATACTGATTAAGCCTATTGCCACCGGGGAAAGCTCCCTGTATTTCTCAGTATTCCAGAGTAGGAGTGTCGGGTGTCTTTAGTGATTTAATGTTACATTTGCTTTGTTTTCGTTGCCTCTTTCAGTTTGGCACTGTTTTTTATGCATGTGGTGTTTTAAATGTTTTCTTTGGATACTGTGTATGGTAAAAGTTTGAAATGAAAATTAAAAGGAAAAAGATTATAGCGACCGAATGGCAGCCCAGAGTTTGGCAGAAGAATTGGCAGAAAAGGTTTTGGAGTGGATCCCCCAGATAAAGAAAGGATTAGGTGCTTTCAGGCAGAGCATGATTTGCAGGTGAAGCTCACCGTTCTGCCTTTGTTTTTGAAGTTTGCCCTGACAAGTGAGAACACTTTTTGCAGCTTGCTGCATCTTTTTTTGTTGTTGTTACTAAGCCACCACTGAATCACCTGTCCTTAGCTTAACTGCTGTTTTGCTGTGAGGCAAGCTCATAGATCTGTTTCTTAAAGCCCCTACAAGGAACTTTCATTTTGAGTTGATTTTGGCGACCCTGTGGACAAAAGCGGTAGTGTTTTGCCGGAATGAAGCCTACATTTCCCATGAGCTCTAGTGCATATTGTCGTAAAGACGCTTACCTGGCAGGCGCATGTGTTTGTTTTGGGGATGAATGAAACAACAAGACGGGAAAACTTTGCCCCGCTCCTATCGGGGATCCCAGCTCACCTCTGCCGCGCCCCAGCTCCACCTCTCCGGCGTAAGCGCCACTGCCGCCGGGGTAAACGCAGCGGTCGGCTGGTAAGGCTGAAGGCCTGTTTGGCGAGCACTTCCACGGCTTCTTGGAGTATGGAGCGGTGCCTCGCCTCTTTATTTCTCGGCACTCGCTGGACCCTGTCGGCGCCTGGCTGGTACCTGTTGTAGGCCCGGATGAGCTGTTCCAGCCCCGCAGCCCCTGCTCTCCTCATCCCCGCTGACGCGGGGTGAATCTGCGCAACCTGCGGCCTCTGTGTGTGGCTCCCCGGACAGCTAACACTGTGGACCCGCCGGCTCCTGCCAGGATTGGGCTGGTAAATGCTAGATCACTAGCGAACAAAACGTTTATCCTGAAGGATTTCCTGACTTCCCGAGGATTGGATTTTCTTTGTGTGACTGAGACGTGGCTGACTGTTGGTGAGTCCAGTGCTTTCACAGAACTTTTACCCGATGATTGCTGCTATTTTAACTCCCCGCGGACGTCGGGTCGAGGAGGAGGAATAGCGACTATTTATAAGAGTCACTATAAATGTAAGCAGCTAGGTAAGATGACGTGTGCCGTCTGAGTGCCGTAAATCGTTTCGTCCTGGAAGCGACCTGGGGCGGACCCGGAGACAGTTTCCTAAAGGTATGGATATACACTATATAGAAATAGCTTATCTTCACACCGATGGTCTCATTTGCTGTTGTAGGTCACGCACAGACATCAGCAGAAATGAGAGACTTTTGCATATCGAGTTAAAAGTTCCTTGTAGCGGCTTTAAAATCTGCATGAAAAATGGGCAGGCGGAGGGCACCTGCTCTGGCTCTTAATGAGGGTGAGAGGGTGTTACTAAATAGTATGTTTATCACAGGGCAACAGAGATCTGTTTGGGTACATGAGACCCTCAGAAAAAGGAGAAATCACAGGGAGTACCACCAGCTGGTCCAGGGACTTCACCTTGAAGATGGTCATTCAAGGCTTTTACAATAATTAGGGGACGGTTTGACAATCTGCTGTCAATTGTCAGGCCTAATTACAGTTGGCAGAACATTAGAACGTAGTTGAGGTGACAATTTGTTTAGATATGTCTTGCAGCTTGCTGAGTCTGACAATAAAAGAAAATTAACTTTAGCTTCACTCAAACCATGTCTACTACTCCCTTTTGTCAACACCACCACAGAAGGCCTGCTTCTAAGTTCATCTGACTGGTCAATAGGAAAAGCTGCAGCTTCAAGATTGTCGCCAAACCAAGTGGCAACCTCCAGGGCTGAAAACTGAAGCCAACGCAGAAGTGCCAAAAACTGCAGTTCCTCAAATGTCCACTTGAAGCTGGTTCCAGAGGCAAGTAAATCCCTGTAGACCTCCATGTTAAAATGCCCAGCTTTACAGCAGAAATAAACATGTTTACAGCCTGGTACAAAAACACATTTGGTCTTAACAGCTAATTTCTCACTTCATGACAACTGGAAGGGGATGTTTTTTTTTTAATTTAACTCAAAAGTTTACATTTTATTAAGGCTTAAACTTATGTGTATTTATTAAAGGGAGGGCTGCTAAATGACAGGCAATCTGCAAGGCAATGCTACACTCTGTGAGTCAGATCCACCCCTTGCTCCTTTGCAGCTCCACCTTCTTGGCCAAATATGGTCACTTCTGGCTCCAGAAACCAAGATGGCGACAGCAGAAAAGCCAAACTCAAGGCTTCAAAGCAGGACTGTGTATTGTCAGGTACCATTACTTCCCCTTATCATGTAATTCTGCTGAATGTTGTGCTGCATCAACACAAAAACTATTTGGCACTGCTGCACTTAGCATTATCATTAACTTCTTCAGCCACTGTTTTAAACAAACTTATCAGTATCATATAACATTTTATTATACCCTGATAGCTGTGTGATTATTAAAGCAACAATTAACCTTTTGCTAAGCCCCGCCCCTTTGTGATGGTCCAACAAGTCGGAGTAAACATGGAGCCCACACTGTAACTAACTGCACTCCCTGAAGAAATATTATCATATTTTTGGACAGATGAAACAGTGATTCCAGAGAGAAGCAGACAGAGGGGTCTACAGTCTGTGTTTGAAGGATATATCCAGGATGTCAAACTGACTCAGCAGCAACAACAGGTTAAAAAGACAAAGATAGTTAGAAGCTAAAGCCGAACTATAGGCTACAGATCACAGTGTAAAAGTGAACCACCACATCACTGCTGATCGCCACACAAGACAATGAATATAAAGGGAAACTTTGCTGATATTGAACCAGCTGTGTGGCATCACAGTGCGTGCAAATGAACCGTGTTTGGTTTCGCCCTCGTGCTGCTGCCAGACAGGCAGGAAGGCAAACAACTTTCATCTGCACGCACTGCGATGACACACAGCTGGTTGAATATCAGCAAAGTTTCCCTGCTTCCCTTCACTGGTTCCTGTGCAGCAGGGTCAATGGCACACAGCTGTGTTGTTGTCGGACTCTGGTCTGAGTCGGCCCAATGCTATATTATGATTGGCCAGTCTGCGTCCGGGAGTGGGACTTAGTGACAGGCTCAAGTGACTGATTTTTCTTTGTCTGTTTGTTCTTTTTTTTCTGGCATGCTACAAATGACCTACATGAGAGAAAGGTGTGTAATCTTATCTCACCTACAATTTTACTGCGCAATCACATGCCTCAACACCACTTCACACTAAAGGCTGCAGTGTTGTATGATAACCTATTAAACTCTAAAGACTAAACCCTTACTGTACTGTCAGCAACAGAAAAAGGGAGTGCTTTCATAAACATGCTGCAAGGACTAACTAATGCACATGAGTTTTTTTATTCTAATACTTTTACAACCCAGGCCTCTTGAAGTGTATTAAGTGATTAAATTTAAGCTGGGGGCGTTGTCCAGCTCTTATCAGGGCTCATTTCTCCCTGAAAGCAGCTGCATGAAAATCCTTTGTGAGCAACTAATCATTTCACTTGTTTAGCAATGGCACATTTCCTTATGACATTATTTCTTTATTGAGTCAAACTAAACATATTCACCAGGCCCATTTTTTTTAAATTCAAAGGTTTAATTCAATTCAATTCAATTTTATTTATAAGCCCAATATCGCAAATCACAATTTGCCTCACAGGGCTTTACAGCATATGACATCCCTCTGTCCTTTGGACCCTCACAGCAGATAAGGAAAAACTCCCTAAAAAAAACCTTTAACGGGGGAAAAAACGGTAGAAACCTCAGGAAGAGCAACTGAGGAGGGATCCCTCTTCCAGGATGACAGACGTGCAATAGATGTCGTACAGAACAGATCAACATGATAAATTAACAGTAATCTGTATGACACAATGAGACAGAGAGAGACAGAGAGAGAGAGAGAGAGAGAGAGATGCAGGACAGACGGTAATGACAGTAGCTTACAACGACCTTAATGAAAGTAATAAAATTATAATTGTAATTACGGCTAGTAAGAGACACGTTGATGACTTAGAGAAATCGTGGAGAAGCAATCTAAATATATATTAGGTCTTACAGCTGTGTTTGAGGTTAGATAGGTACTATCTGAGGACAGGAGGTCATGAATTTTGCCTCTAGCAGTTAGAATTTTGTCATTAAAAAAGCTCATAAAATCATTACTGCTAAGGGCTAAAGGAATACAAGGCTCAATAGAGCTTTGACTCTCAGTCAGCCTGGCTACAGTGCTGAAAAGAAACCTGGGGTTGTTCTTGTTTTCTTCTATTAAAGCTGAGTAATAGTTTGCTCTGGCATTGCGGAGGCCCCTCTTATAAGTTTTGA
>NC_065513.1:37844704-37846432 GCF_006386435.1 Epinephelus moara | reverse complement strand
GGTAGCCAGGGAGTCATTATCAACGTCGACATGAATGTTAAAATCGCCTACAATAATAACTTTATCTGATTTAAGAACTAAACTGGATAAAAACTCTGAGAATTTCAGATACAATTCAGAATACGGGCCAGGAGCACGGTACACTATAACAAATAAAAGTGGCTGCGAGGTTTTCCAGGTCGGATGTAAAAGACCAAGGCCCCGTTTATACGACAACGATTTCAACTGAAAACGGTGAACTTAAGTTGCGTTTTGGCTGATCGTTTACACGACAGCGGCGTTTTTAATGCCTCAAAACACAACGTTTTGAAAACAGGTTCCAGAGTGCAACTTTTTGGAAACGGCAGCGTCTCCGTTGTCATGGAAACTTGTAATATGCAGTTCCTCTGAAAACAGAGACTTTTTGCACATGTGCATTACGGTTCCAGTCACTAGGCATGCCGACCGTCACAACAACAATGGCGAGCTGTGTTTGTGCTGCTCACCCTGTTGATGTGAAGTCAAGTGTAGATCTGTTACTGTAGCAACTCCACCTCGTCGTCCATCCAGACAAAGTTATCTGTGCATGCTTTCGCCAGTGTGTCTTCTTTGTTTTGGTTTGTAATCACCACGTTGTAGAGGAAGGCGCTTCAGCGCAGGCACATGGCGTCATGCCAAGGTGTTGCTTTGCAAATTTACACTGCACCCATTGGCCTGGCGTGCATACTACAGCGTTTCCAGTAGATTTTGCAGCTCCGTGTGAACGGGGATCGTTTCAATAACGTCGTCATATAAACGCAGAAGTTTTTTAAAACGCGAAGGACAGACTTTTCTGTTTTTAAAGAAAGCGTTGTCGTCTAAACAGGGCCTAAGAAAAAGACTTTCAACTGAATTATAATTTAGTTTAGGTTTAGGGCTGATTAACAGACTAGAGTTAAAAATGGCTGCAACTCCCCCTCCTCGGCCGCTGCCTCGAGGAATGTGGGCATTATTATGACTGGGAGGAGTGGACTCATTTAGAATGACATATTCATCTTGACACAGCCAGGTTTCAGTGAGGCTGAGTAAATCAATATGATTATCTGATATTAACTCATTTACTAACACTGCTTTAGATGATAGAGACCTGATATTTAACAGTCCGCATTTAATTCTCCTGTTTTGTCTTTCTGTCACAGAAGAGGTTTTCATTTTTATGAGGTTGTTATGCACAACTCCTCTTTGTTTAATTTTAGATTTAGATCATTTAGGTGGTCAGGGGACAGACACCGTTTGTATAAAACTATGGGTGGGTAACTGCACTAGAAGCTCAGAGAACTGTGTAAGAGGTTGTATTGTGAAATGATGCCCCCTCTATCACTGAAGAGGTGTGGTTGATGTATCTGCTTAGTTTTAGTGTCCCATTTCCACTTAACAATAAAAATACAAAGGATACAATAAATTCTTGAGACCCTTCCCGTTTACAGCCCAATGAATCACTAGTTTAGCTGCCTTTGTTTTTACTTTGACTCAACAGATCACAGTACTTTTTTTTTTTTTTCTTTTCTTCTTTCTTTCCTATTTGTCTGCATTGGTCTTCATGGCTTAGCGCCACAAAAGGGTGTAAGCTTCTTGTGAAGATTGATGCACTGTTAATCTTGCAGTCAAGTATTTTATACCCATAATGCGTGGTTGTGACCGTCACCCACCCTCCCTGGAGACTAGCCTAACAGCCTTTATTGGAAAAACTTCCTAATATGAGCCAGAGAG
>NC_065513.1:37838906-37841473 GCF_006386435.1 Epinephelus moara | reverse complement strand
GGAGATGGGAAGATTATTCCAGCGCTTCAGGTCACCACAGATCTTATCTAGCAGCGGGCTAAAGTTCAGGAGGACCAGGTCTGATAGTTTGGGTGAAATATTTATGCCAAGATATCTTATGTTGCCCACAGGGAGAGAAAATTTTTGGTCTGCAGGATTCCAAGAGTTCTCCGTTATTGGCAGTATTGTCGATTTGGACCAGTTGATGGAGTAGTCCGAAAGTTTAGAAAAATTTGTTATGAGATTAAATACTTCATGTAAAGACGATTTCGGTTCTTGTAGATAAAGTAAAATGTCGTCGGCATATAGATTAATTTTATGCTCTGAATTGGCGGAATGGATACCTATGATCTTGCTGTTCTGANCTGCAGGATTCCAAGAGTTCTCCGTTATTGGCAGTATTGTCGATTTGGACCAGTTGATGGAGTAGTACGAAAGTTTAGAAAAATTTGTTATGAGATTAAATACTTCATGTAAAGACGATTTCGGTTCTTGTAGATAAAGTAAAATGTCGTCGGCCTATAGATTAATTTTATGCTCTGAATTGGCGGAATGGATACCTATGATCTTGCTGTTCTGACGGACTGCCATAGCCAATGGTTCGATGAATATTGCAAACAGTAGAGGTGAGAGTGGGCACCCTTGTCTTGTCTTGTTGATCACAGTACTTAAATATTGGCCCGAGTTGACAGCTGTCGGACATGCCAGAGCTCCACGCCTGAACACCACCTGCACCTACTGCCTCACCTTCATTCTATCAATATCAAGACGGATAACACTTCCTTACATGGACATCTCACCCAAGGCAACATAAGCAACACATTAGAACCTACACACGAATCCAGTAGGAATGTAGAAGCGCTGGAAGTCTTCCAAAGCTGCTGTAAGAACATGCACAGAATGTTTTTTTTTTTTCTGGTTATCTTTCTTGTGCATGTTGCATATCATTTCTTGTATGTCTGCTTGTCACACAGTGTAAAGGCTGGGACAACACACTGCTGTAAATAAAAAAAAAAAACACTGTTAATGCCATCTGCCCCTTTTAAGGAGAGTTTTACTGCTAGAGGAAGAATTAGAATATTTTAAGTGGCTATAATCTATGTTTTATTATAACGATGTATTAGATTATAATGCAACTGAAGAATGTGCCTCCATTGGACCAAAAGCGTGGCAGTACTCAAATTCAGCAGTTGCATGACATGATAATTGCATGTGTTTTGGATATGCTCATATTTACAGCATAGCCTATCTTGGTAGTATATCCCACTTCAAATCTATTTTTATGAGCATTTCATTATATATGACTACATAATCTACAGCATACACTTCCACAGTTTGGTTAATAAAAATCTTATGTTGATGCAAAACTGTACATGAATATAATATTGCATTTACACTACAATAAAACAAATTATGTCCTCCCAAAGATTTAACTTCTCTGCAAATCCGGCATCAAAGCTTCCTAGCTTTCACAGTGAGCCATTTATTTGCCTCACAGAAACAGTCAGCTTGACCCCACATTGTGCACTGTGCCCAAGTCTCCAAAGTTTCACGGCAGTTGGCAGCAACAGGGGAGGCTTAATGTTGGCGCCAAAATAACAATAGTCTCTGAGTCATTGGCACTGCAGCTAGCTAGTATTGGCACAGTCACAGCAGCATTCAGGAAGGAACCCTTTTCATTTGCTGAAGTGTTTACTGGTTACCTTGTTTTTATCCTTTTAAACATTAAACACAGAATGCTGCGTTAACCCAGCTGTGTGTTTACACAGACATGTGCAGGTGTTTAGGAGTGTGTATGTACCGAGACTCACAAACTTGGGATGCGGCGGTACACTATAAGAAGTTAGGGTACTCACATGGACTAAAATCAGAAGTGCTGGTAATCAGGACCAGTGAACACCGAAACAGAGACAGTTAAAGTTAAAGTTGGTTACTTTTATTAAGATAACTTTGTGTCATATTATCTGAAACTTTATTCTGAACATGAGACAGATAGTCTGTGGAAAATCATGTCCCTCCTCCCCTCCTACTGCCTTCAGCATTCGCTAGAATCAGACCTCATGCGGCAGCAGTAACCAACAAAAGCCAAGGAGTCTCTGACGCAACTGTCCATCATGTCAGTTTCTCTGTGAACTGCAGTCAGACTGTGAAACTATGCAGCTCTGATCAAGTATCATCAAGATCAAGATTGTGTCAATGCGTCACCTGTTTCTCACCTTAAATGTTTTCAGAAACATATATTAGTGTACTGTTTAGCTGTAACATGAGAAAGGTGGTCCGGCTGGTGGACTTGGTACTCCGTTTAACTGCGTGGTTGGCAATGTTTACTATCAACATCATTACGAATAGGTCTCAATGAGCGTTCATTAATGTGATTTACTACAAGGTGGCTTCTCTGCAGTTGGCTATCTTACTATATAATGACGAAAACTCTGTCTGTGTGTCTGTTCCACGTTTTTCTCCTCACTGACTTGGTCAATCCATGTGAAATTTGGCACAGTGGTAGAGGGTCATGGGAGGATGCGAATGAAGCAATATTACATCAATTGGCCAAAGGGGGGCGCTAT
>NC_065513.1:37833419-37838795 GCF_006386435.1 Epinephelus moara | reverse complement strand
CTAGAGAGCTAATTTCTTATCTAGGCCTAACCGCCATATGGATTTTTACTAAACTTGGTAGATATGTAGAACAGGACGCCTCAAGGTGACTGGAGAAATTTAACTCTAATTGACAACTGGGTGGCGCTATAACAACAGAAAAATGCTTTAAAATGGCTCAAATGCGACCGATCGCTGTGGCTCCCCCTGTGGACCAATGTTGGGGTTTTTCTTCTAATTTGGTCTTTGGTCTTTTGGTTTGGGCCTTGGTATGACTTAAGGCCCAAACATACTCGGGCGGAACGTACGTGGAGCGGACTCCGCGGAGGTCCGCCTGGACTAAAAGCGGACGTCCGCAAGCCCTGTGCGTGCAAAGCTCAGATTTTACGACCGCGCGGACTCAGCTCCGCGCACCAGTGTTACACAAAAGACTGCTCGGCGTGTATTTTTCACATCGTGGGGATTTTTCACGGACATTTTTACAGGAAACTACAACGCGGAAGTGCGCTCGACTATGGAAGCGCGAATGACTGCGGACAGTCCTTGCGGAGTCCGCTCCGCTTATAGTACACCCGAGTCTGTGAGAACCTTAAGTCATGGTATGTTATGCTGTACATAATCGGGAAACTGTCAGTGTGTCATTCTGTCAGCCAGTCATTCTGTCTGTCCCACGTTTTTCTACTCACTGATGTGGTCAATCTATGTGAAACTGCACATAGGCATTGAGGATTGGCATAGGTAGAAGGTGACAAAGCTACCAATGGGTATGGACTGGTTTATAATTATTTAGTACTTTAATTTTACAGCGTTGGTGGTGAAAGCAATCCACACATTAAATCCTCCACTTCCTCTAAGACTTTTCCTTTTTCGTATTTGGAATCTGTAGCTAGCCTTGCTGGAGAGACTTCAGGCCAATGCTACTTAAATTCAGCAAAATCCTGAGGAAAAGGCACCAGGTTGTAGACGTTAATGTTGATGACGTTAAAATATTTTTTAATACGATGTATAGGCTACACATTTTTACAGTTGTAGAATGCAATAATCACTCTAGGCTGAAAACAGTCACAAATGAAAATCTGAATGTAAAAAACAACAAAAAACATATTCATTTCCATATAATTTTATGTCCAAGGCACAGGTAGCCAATGGGGAGGGTCTAAAGAGCTACATGCTGTGTAAACATTCCTATAAGTCTTACATCATGTGACTGGTGTGTCCCAGTTGTGCTGAGCACTATTATCCTCTAATAGTTTACTAAGCTCTGATTTAGGCACTGGAACAGAAGAAGCCCAAATGTCTCAGTCTGTTTCCGTGTCTTTCCTCTAGGGTTGTCAAAAGTATCGATACTCAAACCATTTGAAATTTTAACTTATTTTAAGTCATACCACTGTTTTATATTTTATTTTATTGTATGTTACATAATTTATGCATCTACTCAGGAGCCAAAGTAACGAAATCTCGTTTAATATGTGCACCGATGGTGTATATGTTGAATGACAATAAAGCAAGTCTAAGTCTAAGTCTAAGTCTAAACGCTGTATCCGGATACAATACTAATTTACAAAAGTATCGATACTAACAGTGCACGCCACCTCAGCGCCTGTCGGGTGTGCGCGACGGGTCCGACGGACACGCGCTGTGCAAGCAGCGTCTGGCAGGCACAGAGCCCTCGCTGCAACCCGGCTTGTTGTCGTCGCTGTGCATGCATGCACACATTTCTGTTGCTGTAATATGGCCAGCGCGGCTGCAGGAGGATCAGAGCAGCCAGTTTTGGTCAAAAATGATAAAGGAAAAAGCGCTCTTTGGAAATATTTAGTGAAGTGAACACAGCACGCTGCAGACGGCAGGTACAGCCCCTCCCCTCACTAGCAGCTGAGCAGCTGGTGTCGCCAGCATCAAACTAAAATATAACTTCTAACGTTAATGTGGGAGCTAAGCAGAAAACTTTATCAGTTAGGCTCGTCTGTAACATTAATAGACAATGTTAGTTTAACAGGACAACACAATTATATGTGTCTGAAAAGTTATGTTAACTGTAAAGTCACAGATTGAAGCTGAAAAAACGTTTGGTTTCTCCCGTAACCCCTGGTTCTCTGATCACATAGTGAGGTAGAAACAGGAGCATCCTGAGCCTAAACTACCAACTCTATTTGATCAGCAACGAAAATATGGTGCCAATTCACCAGAAGCACAGAAAATAAACAGGGCTGTAGATAAATACATTTGTATGGACAGATCTTGTTTCTGGTTGTTATTTATTCTTAATTTTTTGCTGCTGTATCGAAAATGGTATCGAGTATTGAATATTTTCCTGGGTATCGATATCGAGTTTGAAATTTTAGTATCGTGACAACCCTAGTTTCCTCAGCGTTGTAGTAACACAAGCTGCTTTATTTAGTATTTATGTCTTCAGGTGGATAACCAAGTCAGTATATAGTATCTTATATAAGTTGATGTCTCAGTACATTTCAGTAGGAGCAATCATCACAGTTCAACATTGTTCCAAGATTATTTGACAAGATAATTAGTTAAGAACATTCTAAATCAATGTTGTGTTTTTGCTCCTGTTATTTACCCAGGATGGCTAATCCAGAGCTTTGGACACCTGGGAACAGAATATGAATGAATAGAGAGCCTGTAAAGGCCTTATAAACAAGCAGCAACCTGGAAGCCAGCTCTGAGGGCAACAGTTAACCAGTGCAGGTAGGTAAAAATGGGGCAAATGTGCTTGTACCTTGCAGTACTTTTGAGTAACTTGGCCATCTTTTGTAAACTGGACTGATCAATAAGGGGTGATCATCTAGAAAATTGAAAAACTATCTAACCTTGGCAGTGCTCCTAGACTGCTGATGTCTGCCTTATATATTCCCTATGTGCTTTGCAGCCACAGACATCATCATCGTCATCAGTTTATCAGCATTTAACATCAAAAACTTGCATAAAGTGTTTGTAAGAGTGATGTAATGGATGAGACACCTGATGGTTTTGGACAAATAAATCTCTATCGTCAGCGATAGAGATCAGTAAAAACAATAATGCAGTAACAACCCAATTGCCAGAATAAAAATTGGTATTGTACGATTCTGCAAAGCACTGATGTGTAACGTCTATATGTTATGTGGCAAATATGTTGAAACTTTATATTTCTTTGCATTTCAGCAACGCGATGCTTAAGGTGTGGTATGTTTAGGAACAAACAGAAGTTGGTTATGGTTAGGAAGAGATTATGTTTGGGCTTAAAGTATCCGGCTTTAGTGGCACACACAGCTGAAAATGCTGCCATTGTCTCGCTTTAAAACACCCACTTTTGGTGGCACAATTGTGGCTGTAAATATCACAGATACTTGTTAAAATGGCCGGTTTTGGTGGCAAAATTGTGGCTGAGAATGCTGACGATATCTTGCTGAAATTCAACTGGTTTTAGTGGCACAATCATGGCTGTCAATGCCACCAATGTCTTGTTTAAAAACACCCTCTTGCGGCTGTAAATGCTGCTGATGTCTTGCTAAAAACCACCTGGTTTTTGGTGGCACAATAAAGGCTGGAAATTGCATCTATTTCTCGCAGCAACCATTTCTGTTATTTGAAGGTCTCGCATTGTGGTCTGCAGCTTGGCAGCTGTCACACCATCCACCATCCTCTCCAACCCCTGACAAGAAACTCAGCTCATAAACATGTAATCAAAACTACGTCACTTTTGAAACATTGATATGATACGCATGAAACATACAACTATAACGTATCCCTGGTTTGCAATACAGATTGCCATTTTGTTGGACTAATGTCAACAGACTACACGGGATGCATGGTCGCAACATGGTGTCTAAAATAGAAAATAAAACATATATCCAGCATTTTCATAAAACATGGTGGTAACCTAAAAACTAAAATGTCGAGTTTGCGAGGCTGTATCTGTCCAATCCGTCTTGTTAAACCACCCTGCAGAATGCAGTTTTAGTAGCTCTGTCATCTTTGCTGTAGTTTGAATGCCTGAAAAGTTCAAGGACTGCAGCTTTAAGTTCATTGGCCAACTAAAAGTTTGATTAATTATGCCAGGAATGTTTGATTGCTCTTTGAAACAAGACAGCATGTTCACTCTGGATAAACTCCAGGGATCTAATCCAACTCTTGCATAAGTTACCACAGCTACTTCTTTTCCAATGAATCAACTCGACCCAACTGGCAGAAATATCTGTCTCTTTAGCTGCTAAATGCTCCACGATGCTCACCAGCTAGTGGTTAATTTAGTCTTTCTGGTGTTACAGTTGCTTTATCAGAGCTTTTTTGTCTAGTTGTTTGTAGTTGTGGGCTGCAAAATTCAAAACCATGAAGCTAAAGACTCCATAAACCTTTGTAGAGCTGAGGGGAACAGCAGAGTGTTAAAAATATATGTATGTATGTATGTATGTTTGTGTGCATCTTTCTCCCCTCTCTATAAATTAAAGAGCATGCTATAATTTGCTAATCAGCACTAAACACAGTGCAGCTGTGTCCAGTGGGTGAGCAGGGAAAGGGCCTAAATCAAGACTACCAGGCAGAAAGGCACACTTTCACGATTTATGGGAAAAGTGAACATACATAAGCTTACTGGTCTAGGTAGCAAGTCCAGAAAGAAGGAAATGGGAATCCATAGATGTAACTGGAATGAATCGGACAGGCAGAGACAGATCTCAATCAGACTCAGTCAGAGGCTGGAAAGCAAAGGCATGACGCAATACTGATGTTAGTAGATGTTGTGACAAGCTGAGGGTGATGAAATACTATTTTAAGGCTGTAATAATAATAAAATAATAATATATTGTTTTGACAGGTATTTGGCCACAAACCAAAGTGCTGTGCAAATAGCAATTTTGACCTGCTGGTGACACTAGAAGAAAAGTCAGGGGGTCACTGAAGTCAAACCTGAGATATTTCAGTTTGGACCACGCCATTAGTGCGTCCAAAAATACTAAACAGCATCAGTCGCACCCCCAAACAACAAGTTCAAGTGACAAAGCCCTCTGTGGCTTAGTGGCAAGTGAAGTGGAGGAAAGACATAGACAAGTGAATTTCCTCTATAAAGTATTTTACTGTGGAGAAGATTTCCACAAGATGAAACAACAAACAGGGTCTTTATCCCGGTTAAATTACACACTAGTTCTGCCTGGACAGCACATATCGTAACAACCTGCGAAATGGAGGAAATAATGTCAAATTATAGCTGCTGCGCAGCGATGGGTCGGGTCCGGGCATTTTTAGGCAATTCTGAGCAACAAGCAGAAGAATTGGAAGACATTTAGCAACACAATCTGCCTTTTGCATCAGCTGAGGCTTGAACTCACAACCTCTGAGACTAAGAATCAATTTCTATCTCACTGAGCTAATTAGTCAGTGACAATTCATGTGTAGCTTCACAAA
>NC_065513.1:37816603-37833167 GCF_006386435.1 Epinephelus moara | reverse complement strand
TTTCAAAGTTTTGAACTTTAGACGCTTGCTGTAGCGCCACCATCAGGACTATTGGCTTGAGTTTACAGCTGAGGATATCTGGCATGAGACTGGACCTTTGTGCAAAGTTTGGTGAGTTTTCACCCATGGGAAGTATGATTTCCTCGGAAGAAGAAAGAAGAAGAATACCTAGCTGCCCGGACCCTAATTAATAATGGCTGTGTTTGTCGGCACCAGTGTAAAAATAAATTATGATAATGTTCAGGTGTTGGGATGATACTGCGATGATTTTGCAATTCTTTCAAACATTTAGGCTGGCGCGCTGTTCGGAAAAACTCCCTGATGTGTTAAGGCCCCGATCACACAGAGGCGCACTGCAGTTCCTTTTTTAAAAAAATGAATGCCACTAGTAAAAACAAACCCGCTTGTGTCATCATCTCGTCGTGTCCTTACACTAACCTTCCCGTGTAATCACCACCAGTTGGTCCAGGAGCTTTGCCTCGATGATGTACATTTCCAGGCATATTTTAGGATGACTCTGGGGCAGTTTGACAACCTGCTGTCCATCGTCGGGCTGTATAGCTCTGGGTATCCAGCAGCTGCTACCACCAGATTCTCCTCCATTGTTTACCAACTGTAAACTTGTTGTCGTATCCACCACAGAAGGCCCGCCTCTTAAATCATCCCATTAGACTATGGGGAAAAAAGATAATGATAAAACAGCTGATGTGGGGCGCTTTTCTGCTCTGAAGTAAAAAATTTTAACTCGAGGAGTTCACAGTGCTCCGGCAAAAACGCCTGGCGCCTAAACAGCAATGTTACACATAAACAGCGAGCAAAAAGCTTCATTCTCTTTAAAAACAATTACAGAAAGCTTCCTCCAGCTGCTAAAATGCTTTCTGTGTGATCAGGGGCTTAAAAGGTAACTTTGGTATTCTTCAGTCTGGCTTCTATTTCATGGCTCTGTGCCTAATGGAGACAACAGTTTTTAAAACTGGTCCAGTATTAAGGAGGCTGTAGCCGGCAGCTGGGAAACAGGCTGCAATGTAACTACTCCGAGGCATTTCTGCACCATCATTTATGTCCACTAAAGTTTTTGCCACTGACAGGCTCAACTTATTAATCTAAATGTCTGTCAACATTATGTAAAGGATCCCTTCAGGGATAGATCCATTTGTTTAGGAGTAAGATCGTTTTGCTTCAACCAGAAATGGGCCCAAAATCGCTATTGGTAAACTGTCCAGACTCCAGACAATATTTCGTTTTTTATACTTATCAGGTCCTACTGATCCCAAATAGCTAGGAGAAATTAAAAATGCATACCAAACAAAAGTTCAGGTCTCAGGAGGGTGTAGTGTGTTTTATGACGATAAAATTACTGGTATTTAAATAGAGACTTTAGAGCTGTTTCTAGTCAAATAAAACTGATTTTACTCCGCAACAAAAAGGTCTGTCTCTGTAGGGATCCTTTCCCTTATGTTGTCAGACGCTTATAACAACAATCTGAGCCTGTCATTGGCAAAAATAAGCACTTTAATGGACATTAATTGAAAGTGCACAATTGCTCCTTAACATTACATTGCAGCCTGTTTCGTGGCTGCTGGCTGCAGCGGTCTTGCTCGATAACGTTACCATTTCAAAAACTTCTGTTTCCTTTATTGACCGATAGACAATAATATGAGAAATTGGGGTCTGTGTTCAAAAAATATGAACTTACCCTTTAATATTAGAAAGCTTAAATAACTTAACCTTGATGAACCAGAAAACTCACAAATTGAATATTTGGATACATTCAGTTACCAGTTTATTGGGTCTGTGTCGCCCCTCCCACTGTCTTGGAGGATGTTTTGGCCAGCCTCATCAGGCAGCTGATCAGTCTAGCATATGACACGTCCACCTAGCTAAAATAAAACAGGGTAACAAAACAGCTCTGCAATAACTCCTCTTATCATGAAGGTTTTGACTGATTCATGGCATGCTGATTTACATTTGCACTAAATATTGTAAATACTTTGCAGTATTACTTTTTAAATCAATTTGTTTTATGTCTTTCACTACATGATTTTTTAATTTAAACTGTGTTTTTAATATATTAATGAACCTAATGACTTGAGTGAAATGAATACTGAAGTTACTGTAGTTTACAACCTGTAATTCCTGTTCTGTAATTCTTAGTCTGTCAGTTTGTTGTGTGTTTGTCCTGAAGTGACAACTGACAGCGGCAGAGAGGAGAATGGTTTTAAATTTGACAGCAATGATGTGACTGGCATAGGGAGACTGTGGTAAAATCTGGTTGGATTAACTCAGAGTGACCCCCATAGTCAGCTGATGGAGAAGAAGCTGGAGTGCGGCAGAGAGGAATGAAATGAGAGGGTGAACTGAGTGACTGAATTTCTGCTGAAGTGACTGAAATTTCTCCTTAGTCATTAGTTCAAGGTCCACACTGTTTAATACATTCAGGATCATATGAAGTTGGACTCGTTTGCTGTCTTTGTTAAGTAGCTGTCCGTTAGTCTCTCACTCTACAGCAGAAAACGGCACTTCAAACTAAAAGCTCTGTGCCGGAAATTCACTGTACTTCAAAACACAGTTTTCTACAAACTTGGCACGTTTGCAAGTCACTGTCATGTGACCCACTTTTGGACCACAGCCCACCAGCTGGGAACCACTGGTTTAAATAGTTTTCCTCTTTTTTTGTCATTTGGAGCAGCTAGTCAGCAGGTGTCACTAATCGTTACCAAGGAAACATAGGTCTGAGCTAGGCAGGGGGCACGGTGGCTAACATGTTAGGCTTAAAATATCTGTTGTATTTCTTATTTTTGAGAAACTGTCTAACTTGCATGAGACCAATCCAACAGCAAAATGAAGGGATCTGTTACACCAGGCCGACAGTTGGTAAATGTCAGGCTGTCAGTTACCATCTATCACCCCAGTTTTTGTGGTGTCCCACACCAAAGGCGCTCGTCAGCACTTATCTCCTGTTTTTTGGCAGCATGTCAGAGCTGGAAGAGCCCGTCAGTGTTTTTGGCAGTTCAGCTCAGTGCATAAGAGAAATTGAGGAAGTGAGGAAAAAAAGAGACTAAAGTCAGGAGGGCATGAGATCTAAGTAAACTTTTCATCTGAGTTCAGATTATTATTTTTTAGTCATTGAGCTCTTTAGCGGAAATGGTTTGTGTTATTGTTTGCTTGCACAAAGTGAAAATCATTTGTTCTTTCAACACAGAGTTGTGTTGTTAATGTGCTAACTGGCTAACAAGCATCTTAAATCCATTTAATGCATCCTGTCAGTCTTCTGGTTTCGCTTTTTGAATGATGAATACAGACTTGCTCCACCTTCTTGTATGAAGACGTATTTCATCATATGCAGGCACAGAACACACAGTAGATGCTGGCTGTTGGCTGTGGTCTTTGTGATGTGTTCACGGGCGACTTTTTGGGCCGAGATACAGGTGACATGAGGTGATGTAACAGTCGGCCGTTGCTGACACTAGCTCTTTGATGCTGGTTTGGTTCGTCTGGGCCTTAACTCTACAGATCAGTCTCAAATTTGACAGTGCGTGCCAACCACACTCTGTAAAGTCAACCACACTGTTACGACATTTCATTCTGCATCACTGACGCAAGATGAAAACTTGACATGGATGCTGGATGGCAAAAAAAGTAAAATAAAATTGTTTTTAGTTGCCAGTAAATTTCTCTTTGAAGTCTAGATTCTGTGGTTCTGTGATGCTGGTCCAAGTATTTACTCCCATACAGTTACTACTGGTTACTCATCACTGAGTCTTTCAACTGACGAGTCGATTTTGATTTAAAAATGGCACTTACTCAATGCTTCAAACCCAGGCAGTCATGTTGCTCTACAGCTGTGTGATATCTTCATGGGAAAAATCCCTGTGTCTTGTGACAAAACTTCTGCAAAAAATGATGCTGATAGATGGCAGAGTGGGAGAAGGTTACGCAAACCTTAGTTTGTTGGTCACAAAGTGTAAAGGGAGTCAGAGCAGGAAGGGAGGGAGTAGGGGAGGAGAGAAAGATGCATTTCTACGGATATGGGTGCAGCATAATTCTTAAAAAAACTGTGTGACTGTCATACTGTACATTTTGTCCAGAGCACTGTTCTTACCCTGAAACACGTAATGAAAGCAGAATAATAAGCAGGACTTTCCCTCAAAGCACTTCTGTGGAAGGGAAGCTCTTTTGCCCTGAAAGCAGAAAAAGCTACAGTAAATTTTGTGTAATGGACAATTAAACTGAAGAACGCAACACTCAAAGGACTCTGTGGATTCCCACCTGATGCCCCAGTGTTCAAAAACCAAACAAAAAGGCAACAAAAGTGCCGTCTTGGATCCCCCTGTGGTAGATACATCATGATAAAGTGCCGGTTACAGTGGCTCAGTGCGTAAGAAAATATAATAAATCACCCTCTGGAGTACCTTTCAGTGGAGAAAATGTGATACAGGCTTCCTCGCATGAAAATGAGTTGGCTTCTACGTGTTCCTACATGCGAGACATTAAGTCGCCATGGGAGGTCTCTTCAGCAGAAACACCCGAGGCTCTGAGGTCCCTAAATCGCTCAGAGCCCTCACACTCAGCTGCTTCTGTCACTGCAGGTGAGATTAACAGGTTGTTTGATGCAAGCCGCCGCTTCTCTCCGCAGTCACTTGATCTCTGCTGCTGACATGTGGCATTCATGTGGTACTGCCACTCAGGCTAAGGTTTTAGATACATAAAGTGGTGTGGGTGCAACAAAAAAGAGGTTACATACTGTTTATTTGCACTGAATTACTTAATGAATGCAATGCCTTTTCGTAAATTTGAAGGATATGGTGAAAAATTAGGCAGAATTTCTAAAGTGAAGGATATGGTGAAAAATTAGGCAGAATTTCTAAAGTGTTAACTCCCCTGTGACATCACAATGTTCTGCAAAAACACTTTTCTGGTCATTATTTAACGCCATAACTCAGGAACAGAAGGTGAGACACTTGGTCAGATACAGAATTAATGACGCTAAACTTGAAACTGTGTTGAGTGTATTTGTTAGATTTAGATTTAGATTTATTCATAAGGACAACACACAATCAACATTTCTGTAAATGTGCCAGTGTTAGCAAGCTAACTTATTTTCAACTGCAGTCCTTTGGCAAGATGTTTTGAAACCAAATAAAAGACTAAAACAAAATCACAGGACATTTCACAGGACAAAGACAGCATAAAGACATAAAGACGACATTAACTACAGCAATTAGAAACTGTCAAGATAGAACAGGAGCCATGCAAAGCAACAAGCAACAGCAGAGCGCCAGTACAATACGATAACACAACAACACATAAAAAAGCCTGTTAGCACAGACTGTTGCATGAAGCACCAACACACAGCTTAGCATTACACTTAACCATGCAGAGCAGCAATGGAAGAAAAAAAAAGATAAAACACATGTGAAGCATTCACATTTTAGAATGTGTCGCTTCTTTGCAGCAACATCCATATTTGAGGCATCGTCTGCTGTCATGGCTACGTATGAGTCTGGACTGACACGGATATTTAGATGATGAAAGACATGATAGACAACACTGTGGGAGACAAGACAGGTGTGAAGTAACAACACAAAAGACAAACAGTCATATTGGTATTTGTGTTTTTGTTGGTGTGTGTGTTGAAAATAATAATAATAATAATAATACATTAATTCGTAAAGTGCTTTCAATCAAAGTGCTGTACATCTTTAAAAACCGAAAGGGTACTTAACCCTTTGAAACCTGCCCACATGATTTTCTTTCATAACACGGAAAGAAGGCAATTAGAAATTCATGAAATGGCCCAAACATTGGCAAGATATTAAATAGTTTTAATTAAGTTTAGTAACTGAGATATTACCCCAAAAATAAGCACAAAAAAAAGAAAAATTAAAAAAAACCCCGAGTATAAGCAAAGAAGAAAGATAAAAAAAACCCAAGAAAATCACCTAGAAATAAGCAAAAAGGAAAAGTAATAAAAAACAAGAAAATCCCCTAAAACTAAGCAAAAAAGGAAAAGTAAAAAAAACCAAGAAAATCCCCTAAAGCTAAGCAAAAAAGGAAAAGTAATAAAAACCAAGAAAATCCCCTAAAAACTAAGCAAAAAGGAAAAGTAATAAAAAAGAAGAAAATTACCTGAAAATAAACAAAAAAGAAAAGTAATAAAAAAACAAGAAAATTACCCAAAAATAAGCATAAAAGAAAGGTTAAAATAAAAAAATAAGAAAAAGGAAAAGTAAAAAAAAGAAAATGACAAGAATTTACCTGAAAATAGCAAAAAAGAAAAGTAAAAAAGAAAATTACCTGAAAAGATAGCTAAAAATTTAATTAAATAATATCTTAATCTATTTTCTGTAACATAAGTTTAAATACATATTTAAAACTTGACATTGACACTTGTTTTCTGTAGAAGTCAAACCATTTTTTCAGGTTTTGATGGTTTAAATGCTTGTGAAAGGCACCAGGTTTAAAAGGGTTAGAACAGTGTACAATAAATAAAATACAGTAAAACAATGACAGACAACAACAAACAGACAAATCAAGACACAACAGTGAACAAATGGGTCTTTAGCTTTGCTTTAAATACATCAACTGACCTGAGCCTGTCTAATACCAATAGGTAGACTGTTCCACAAGGTTGAAAAAGCACGCAACCGTCTTTCTGCAGACCTTAGGGACACTCAGAAGATGAGTCTTGACAAGTACTGTGGTGCAATGCCATTCACTTCAATTCAATTTTATATGTAAGCAACAGCACATTTACCCACTCTGGTCAGAGCATGAGCTGCTGCGTTCTGTACCATCTGAAGACCCTGAAAACTCTTCTTTGGCAAACCTGACAGAAGGGCATTACAATAATCTAGCCGTGATGTAACAAAAGTATGAATAAGGATCTCAGCATCCTTGAAATAAAGGATAGGTTGAATCTTAGTAATGTTTCTTAGGTGAAAAAAGGCCACTCTGGTCACCTGCTTTATATGAAAATCAAACGAGAGGGTCTGATCAAAGAGCACACCAAGATTCTTAAAATGTTCTTTAGTTTTACAGGACCAGTAATCATCAGTTCTGTCTTTGCCGAGTTAAGTAACAGGGACTTTCTAGATAACCTTCTCCTACCTGCAGCCACACAGATCTCAAGTTTAGTTATATCTGACCCGTGTTGATGAAGTTAATGACGTAAAACGGGGGACTGAGTCAGAACAAGAGGACCAGGCGAAAGGGGTAGAGTCACAGGTCCAGATTGAAACTGCAGTTTGTTCTTTTGGGTGTATGTCCTTATTTTATGGAAGCCAGAGACAGTTGTGGTTTTAATATCTTTATTTCAGCCTGTTTTTCTTGAAATCACAACGTAATTTTTGTGTAATTTCGGAATAACGAGACAATTTTCTCCTTTATAACAGGATCATTTCATAAAATTAATATGTTGTTTTTATAACTTTCTTTGTTTTGGAGTGGATGTTTTGATTTGGTTGTAAGTTCTGCAGTTTATCTATTTGTCATTTTGCATCTTGTGACATGTGGAGGATGAAATATGACCTATCCAAAGACACAGTCACTACCAGGGGACCTAAAGGGTAAAGTCTGCCCGTGGTCGTCTTTGCAGCTTTTAATTTTGACCTGCCAGTTAAGCACAGAAAGAAAGAACACAATGAGAAAAAAGGAAAATATAAAGATGGATGACTTTGGTTTGGCGAAATTACTTGTCTTCAGCTGTCATGCCAGAAATGCACAGAGGACTGAATTGATACTGAGTAACAAAGAGACGGAGGACGAAATGTCGAGATACAGGGAGCAAAAGAGAAAAGACAGAAAGACACTGAAGAGCATTGTGTGTGCATCACATTGTGGTGATCATTTCCCTCATTCATGCATGGGATTGGGATGACGCTGTGTGATGTGCGTAGAAAATGTTGTTTGCCTGAGCGTGCAGCAGAGAGCGTTGCTCACACATGGCAACACGGGCTAAAAATAGCCCAGAAGCCCCTTATTCACCACTATAGGATATTTGCTGGGCAGGCGTGGGATCGCCGGCTGCTCCGGTCCAGATTCGATGTTTGTGATCTTCTCCGTTACCTCACATTTTTCTCCATCGTCTTCCTCACCCCTCCTCTCATCATCAGCTCTGTTCTCTCTGACCTATTTCTTGTTCTCGTCTCCACCCTACTGTTTTCTGCCTCCCTTTTACACTTTTGCAAACCAGCTGCCGATGGATTCTTTCAGGCAGATGAAGCAGGAAACACAGCAGGAGAGAAAACCCTTCCACCAGCTCACAGAGTCACAACTCTCACTCCTACTTACGCTCACACACTCTGCACAAACGTGGGAGTCTTTCTCTTTTATTGAATTACTCCTTTGGAAACCACTTTGATGATTCACTTTCCTGTGTATAAAAATTACCCACACATGTCATCAGTTTGTGCTGATTTTCCCTTAATCTCTTTTTTCATCATTTGACATTCTGGTGAAAATTGATCCTGCTTACGATTGCGTATTTGTCAAACAACTGTTCACAGATGCTTCTTGGGTATGTTCGACTAAACCTTGTGACAGCAACCTCTGATGCTCATGATCCTGTGATTATACGGGATGGATGAGATGTGGAAGATTTTCATGCTTATGACTTGTGAGAGGTTCAGGACGGTTATATGAGTGCTCAGTTGGTCCATGAGGGTTAAAGACACTGTTAAAGACACAATTTAGCACTTGGCTGCTGTGACTAAATTTTAATCTGTTGGGAACAAGCAGCAACATCCTGTCGCAACAGTTTGAAATGTGCTACATGGGAGGACATCACATGTTAAGGTTGAACGAACTTTTCCTCTTAAACAGTTCACTGTATGCTGGGCCATGAAACTTTCATCAAAGTTCATAAGAAAATGAACATCTGGTGCTGGTTGTGTTTCATGTCACTCCCTTGCTTTGTAAGCAGTGAATCACTTGAAGTCTGTCTTACTGTCGCACTCTGCCTCTCTGTCCCTCCTTCCAGCCACGTATCCACTTCCCATATTCTGTTCATTTCCATTCTCTGCCTCATCTCCCAATGCCCTCAGGCTTTTGCTCTTGTCACCTGACTCCCTCATCTACCTGCTCACCTGTTTCCACGTTCCTTTTGTCCAGCACCATTGGCAGAATAAATATTGGCATTGCACGTTTCTTCTTTGTACGTTCACATTTCTCCACATTTTAACAACACTGTGGTTAACATGAGATTAGATTTAGCTACAAAAACCACTTGGTCATGGTTAGGAAAGATCATGTTTTGGCTTAAAGTACCTGGTTTTGGGGGCACAATCCTGGCTGGAATTGCAGCAATGTGCGGGTAAAAAACAACTACTCTTTGTAGCACTATTCCAGCTAGAAAAAGAGCAATGTCCTGGTAAAAAACAACCGCTTTTGGTGGTACTATCCTGGCCGGAAAGAGAGCAATGTCCCAGTAAAAAACAGTCTGCTTTTTGTGGCACTATTCTGACTGGAAATGCAGCAATGTGTGGGTAAAAACAACCATTTTCTGTGACTCTATCCTGACCAAGAAGAGAGCAATGTCCCCGTTTGAAAGAGCTGCATTTTGTTGCACTATCGCAGCTGGATATGCAGCGATGGCATGGTGAAAAACAACCACTTTCTGTGGTACTATTCCGTCCAGAAACGGAGAGATGTCCTTGTGAAAAAATCTGCCACTCTTTGTGGCACTATTCCAGCTAGGAAGAGAGCAATGTCCTGGTAAAAAACAACTATCAGTACTGGATATGCAGCGATGGCATGGTGGAAAAGCAACCACTTTCTGTGGTATTATCCCGTCTGGAAATGGAAAGATGTCCTGGTAAAAAAGGAACCCTTTTTTTGGCACTATCCTGGCCAGAAAGAGAACAATGTCCCGGTTAAAAACAGCTGCTTTTTGTGGCGCTATCATTCAGGTATGTAGTGATGGCATGGTTAAAAACCGCTTTTTTATTGCAATTTCCTTGTCTAATGAAAAAATAACTGGATTTTTTGGCACTTTCCCAGCTAGAAATACAATGATTGGTAGCTACAAGACAACTTGTTTTGTTGGCTTCGAACAATGGTCCTCAGCTTGGCAATCATCTTGCATATATGATCCACCATCCCCTCCACCTCTTGATGATAAAGTCATCTCATATACCACATCACTTTAGAGAGTTTGCCATGACAAAAAGAAGTATGACTGTGTGCCCTCTTACACAGGATATCCGTGAGAAATATGAACATGACTGCACTGGATTGAGCTCATTCTTCGTGGGCACTAATAAAAGAATCTTAGTCATGTAACATGCATGTCTTGCAGTACTTGAGCACCAGCAGGCCTCTACTGAATGATGGGACTCTTTCTTTCATGAGGTCCAGCTTTACTGTAGTGTGATGATCAATGTGTTGTTGCAGTTTAAAACAAAGAGACTGGATGGTTGGTTCTATTCACTTGTTCATTTACCTTACCCCCTAACATCTCGTGTCTTCATGCATTACTGATGGGCAGCATGGATGCATTTAGCTGAGTGTGTGGCATTGAGCACCATTCAACACCCCACCGCCTCACAGAGATCCAATCCTCAGCCTTCACTACCTCTCACTCCTCACCTGCTCAGAATAATGGATGGGCAGCTTAGCGTGGCCATCAGGACACCAGGGCCATGTGAAATAATCCCTTCTTTCACTGGCACCCGGCTCAGCGTGGTATTACGTGCCCTTGAGCTGTCCTCTCTCCACACACTCTCTTTATCACTCAGCGCTCAAACAGGTCACAGAGGCTCTGTGTAACGGAGGGAGTGGAGGGGGGGGGGGGGGGGGGGGGGGGTGTTTATGTGAATGAAAACATGTGTGCATGCATGTGCACATTAGGGAGAAATGAGCAGCATTTGTACGGGTGAATCACGAGGCTAAATAGAGGAAATGGAAAGAGGAGTACGCAGCAGAGGATTTAGCATCATGCTTACAGGGCACCATCGACAGAAAGCACTGATGACATGATGAAGCGTCACACAGACAATAAGCCTTTTGAAATGGTGCCAGGAATTCCTCAGAGAAACAGTCATGTTATCAGCTCGCCTGGAGCTACGGGCTCAACGATTCATATTGTAGCTTTATTGCAAGGATGACACTTGCAGATGAGTCTTGAAGGTCATTCTGCTGCTCTGTGTTTTCTGTCGATGCCGTGTTAAAGGGACAGTTCACCCCAAAGTCAAAAATTCATATTTTTCCTCTTACCTGTAGTGCTGTTTATCAGGTAGATTGTTTTGGTGTGAGTCGCCGAGTGTTGGAGATAAGAGGCCTGTGCTTGTGACAACGCAAGATGAAAACATTTATGGCGTCCTCCTCGGCTGAGCTGTAACATTAGCTAGCTCAGTGATGCTTTGTGAGCCAGCAGTAGATGCATGCTTCCCTCTGCATGGTGATAGGGTTAGCAGGTATAGTTTAGTAATGATAATAAGAATAATAATGATAATAAACATTATTTATATAGAACATTTCATACAAGGAATGCAGCACAATGTGCTTTACAATAAGGGCAGTGTAAGCACTGAGTGCTTCACATGAAATAAACATAATGGAGATATAACGGACAGGGCAATTCAATCAGGAAGTCAGAGCCAGTGACAGGCTAAAGTGAACAGATACGTTTTTAGCTTTCTTTTTAAAATATTTAGTGAGCTAGCTTCCCTGATATCTAAAGGTAGTGGGTCTCATTCATGAAACGTGAGCAGAAGGAATTTGTGTGTAAACTGTTTGCAGACGGAAATTTACGTGCATGTCCGCATTCATCAATATTTTAGTAGCTCCGATCTTTTCGTAGCTACTAACAAAATATACTCCTGCTCCTGACCACTCGTAGTGCTTGTGTAAATTTAGTAAAGCACATAAATATTGCTTGTCACTATTGGAAATTACAATTCTAATTCATATTGCGCTCTGTTATGTACACAGTACACAGATGCCTTTGAAACACGTAATCTAAACATGACAAAATATTAAAAATATAACACATTTAGTTAAATTAGTTGGCAATTAGCAGGTTTAAGATCAAGATTAGGTTCATGATTGTGAATTATCTAGTATGTAAATCGACTCAATAGATTACACGTTCTTTCTACATGTTGAATGATGATAATAAAAATATCTGTAATGACAGCTGGATCACAGCCTCTTCGGCCTCGGTGCCTGGGCTCAGCAGGGGCAGCAGGTGGTGGAGCCACAAAGGAGCACGTGCCAGCTGAAAGAATTATTTGAGACAACACGCGTTTTTTTTTTTGTTTGTTTGTTTTTTTGTGGCTTTTTGATCATTTGAATGAATAAATCTGATTTGAAAAATGTTTAATTTACGTTGTATTAAACAGAGCTTTAGGCTATTAAGATTCAAATAATTTGAAGACGATGTGGCTATACCACATTACAGTCTGGGTTTGATGTTGACTCCAGTGGAGGCATGTCGCTGTCTCTCCCCAATTATGCCAGCGATGCGCTCGTCTGCAGCAGATAGTTGTGACTGTGAGCCTCCTCCTGTGACCGCTGTATTTTTTTGTGTGTGTGCTTATGCGTTTCTTTGCCTCCAGTTTCATATCAAACCAGCTTATGCGTTTCTTTGCCTCCAGTTTCATATCAAACCATTTACGCTTCACCTCTGATTGACCCGCTCATTACCGGGAGCGTGCTGTCACTTTACGATGGATTGGCATTCATGATCATACACACGTGTTTACGATCAAATCTGAGTTTCCCGCAGCGTTCCTGAATCCGGAGTAGGTTTTTAGTAGAGAAGGCTTTTATGTGCAAATCTACACACAGATTTACTCACTTTTCATGAATGAGACCCATTGTTCCACAGCTTTGGGGCGTAGTTGACAAAGGTTGCATCCCCGATCTTCTTCCAGCTGTTGCTGTGAACCTCCAATAAACCAGCAGCAGGTGATTGCAGTGTTCTTGGAGGCCCTTTGCTATGCAACAGTCAGACGCTGCTGGGACACAGTTTCATTATGTTTCACTCAGGAGCAGCTGCTAAGTCAAGCACTATGCTAAAATTTTGGTCCGGGCTTGTGTTTGGCTTAATATTAAACTGTTGTTTCCCTCCCATTAATACCTAGTGCCCCACCTGGTGGTTAGGGTTAGGCCAAAGGGTTTGGGTAAGGCTTAGGTTGGGGGGTTGACGGGGAACCAGACTTCAACACAGCACTAGTTTGAAAATGTTCACACCAGCCCATATTTAAAACCGAGTGCCGTCTAGTACCATTATATTTCATAGAGGATAGACAGCTCTATGGCCGCCATCTTCAGCACTCACCAAAATAATCTAGAGTGACAAGCAGCACTACAGGTAAGAGAAAAAGTACACATTTTGGATTTTGGGGTGAACTGTCCCTTTAAGAGATTTCCCAAAAACCTCAATGAAAGCACGTCCTCACTTGTGTGCATTGCAAAAAGTGTGTTTCTCATCATTCTACATGGGATTGTGAAATTGTGGGGAGGCTCACCGTTCACTTTCCAGATTGCTCTGCCGTCATGTCGGCCATAATCTTTCCTGTCTGGGTCACCACACACAGCTCATGACAAATACAAATGTTTTGAAACCAGTTCAGATGTACTCCTCAGCAGACGTCTTTTCTGCACGAAACTGTATTGTGAAACTGTGTGAAAGTGTACGATGGCGTTTCATTGTTTGCATGTTACAAAAGATCAGCATTTATCTGACCACAGCTCTGTTTTACTACCGCTCTGCCGCGTTAGTGTCACCAAGCAGTGGAAGGTCACTAAGCACATTTACTCAAGTACTGTAACTAAGTAAAAATTTAAGGTACTTGCACTTTACTGGAGTATTTCTATTTTTATACTTCTACTCAGCTACATTGTAGAGGGAATATGAACTTTTTATTCCATTAAAGCCTGAGTTAGCGGTTTTGTAGATTCAGATTATCAAAACAAAACATACTCAACTAATAAATTATGATGTATTTTAATCAACTACTCAGCAGTATATAGAGTAGTTTAAATTAGCTCCACCTTTACCAGCTGCAACATTAAAATGATGAACACATGAAGGACTCTCATCTGGTGGCACGGTGGTTAGCATTGTCGCCTCAAATCCAGGGTGGGGGAGCCCTTCTGTGTGGAGTTTGCATGTTCTCCCTGTGTCAGTGTGGGTTTTCTCCAGGTACTCCAGCTTCCTCCCACAGTCCAAAGACATGCAGGTTAATTGGTGACTCTAAAGCCGAGTTCACATTACATGATTTTCACCCCGATTTTGCGTCATGGAGACTATCGTGATCTTTTGAGTGTTCATACCTGGCGACGTGTGTTTCTGTCATCGGGAGTCTCGCCAACTGTGTAACGACCTGTGTGTGCACACCACAAGATGTCTCCACCGAGCCCTCGCCGACAGAGCCCCAGATAACACGGTGACGCCACCAAACTATGTTTTTCAACTTGGAGACAACACATCGTAAAGGCATGAATATTCTTCCCAGTGTGGAATCAGATCTGTCTCCAGGGCATGGGTCCAAACACAACGCACTCCCCGTGATGCGGTGGACGCCGCCATTGTTGTTGTTGCTTGCCAGCTTGTCAGTGTTGCCAGATCTTGGGAGAGAAACAAGCAACCAGGGCTATGGAAACAAGCCCAAAAGAAGCGACGGATATATATAGAGAAAGGCGACGTTTAGAGAGCAAGCCCAGATAAGCATCTCCACTTTAGAAACAAGCCCAAAAAAAAAAAACCCAACCCCCGACTACCAATATTTGTAAGTGACTCAAAAAAAAACAAGCCCAAAGTCACCTGGCAACCCTGCGGCTCGTCCTCACATTTCTTCCGTCCTCCTGTGTGCTCACGTGGGACGTATCCCGCCTCTCATTGGCTGATGCTCTTTGTCAGCTGTGTCACACTTCTCCAGTTTTCTAGCATGCCAGATATCCAGTCCCAGTCGCAGACGAGGGGGCGACTTGCTCGTAGGCTTGTTCACACATGAGGACTTGTCGTGGCAGACTACCTGCCGACTCACCTCCGATCCAAGGTGGCTCTCAAGATCCTCTGCGACGTCAAAATCGCGGTGAAAATCGTGTAAAGTGAACTAGGCTTTAATTGTCTGTAGGTGTGAATGTGAGTGTGAATGGTTGTCTGTCTCTATGTGTCAGCCCTGTGATAGTCTGGCGACCTGTCCAGGGTGTGCCCTGCCTCATGCCCAGTGTCAGCTGGGATAGGCTCCAGCACCCCTGCGACCCCTACTAGGATAAGAAAGGAGTGAATGAATTAATGTAAATGTGGTGACTGACAGCAGCCAGGGGACTGTTCTGAGTATATGTTTCAAAACTGAAGACTTCATTACCCCATGACATCACAAGTTTGAGACTAACTTCTGTTGTTCCTGTATTTAAGAGAGAGTAGTGTAACAGGGTAGACCTGTATCAATTATCTTTACATACAGTGCGTGTGTGTGTGTGTGTGTGTGTGTGTGTGTGTGTGTGTGTGTGTGTGGGTGGAGGAACTTTGCATTTGATGTGAGCCACTGGCTGTGAATCAGAATCTGATTGAAGGCAGGTGTGTCCGAGTGTGTCTCCAGCACTGTGTTGTTTATTTAAACATGTGCAGCAACACTGCTGTCTCTCATCCCTCTTGAATTCCTCTCCGAGCAGGCCTGGGTCAGCTCAAAGTGGTGTCGTCAGAAGGCACAGTTCGGGCTTCCTGAAGGTTGAAGTGTTGCCAGCCTTATCCATGGTGTTCGCTCAAAGAGGGCTGCCAACAAGTATGTAAAGTTAACTAATATTGGTTATGCATTTTATTTATGAGGCGCTTTTGGGGGCTCAAAGACACAAAAGACAAGTTTTGATGAGTGGTTTGAACTGGGAGAGGTCGGTGCAGTCTCGAATGTGTTTGGGGAGAGTGTTCCAGAGGGAGGGGCAGCTATGGAGAAGGCTCTGTCACCCCAGGTCCAGCTTGGTCCTGAGTGCAGGTTCGCAGAAGAGTGGCGGTGGAGCAGGTCAGTGAGGGAGAAGGGGGCCTGGTTATGGAGGGCTTTATGAGTGACGAGAAGGACTTTGAATTGAATGTGTTGTGGGACAGGAAGTGGAGATTCTGGAGGACGTGAAGGGGTGAGCAGAGTTCTGGATGTATTGGAGTTTATTTAGGACTTTGGATGGTGTACCATGAAGAATGCTGTTGCAGTAGTCAATTCTGGATGTGATGGAGGCATGGATGAGAGTCTTGGCAGCACAGGGGAGAGTGATGGGTGGAGGCATTCTATGTTTTTAGGTGGAAAAAGGCAGTACTGGTGATTTGATTGACATGTTTTTCGAAGGAGGGGAAAATAACTCCAAAATTGCAGATGTGTGGGGAGGAATGCAGAGTGGAATTATTAGTGGTGAGGCAGAAGTTGTGGGAGGTTTTGGTGCAAGTGCTGCTGGCCTTTGGCCCTGGTCTAAAGCAGTGTTAGTAAACAAATTAATATCAGATAATCATATTGATTTACTCAGTCTCACTGAAACCTGGCTGTGTCAAGATGAATATGTCAGTCTCAATGAATCCACTCCTCCCAGTCATAATAATACCCACATTCCTCGAGGCAGCGGCCGAGGA
>NC_065513.1:37783612-37813905 GCF_006386435.1 Epinephelus moara | reverse complement strand
TGGACAGCGTGACGTGTGTGGTTGTGCTGCTGCCGTGGTCCTGCCAGATGCCTCCTGCTGCTGCTGCCGTCATTAGTCATACTTCTACTGTTATTATACACATATGACTATTGTCACACATGTATACTGCCAGATATTAATACATACTTTCAACATATTGTACCACAGTAGCCAGAACTGTAATATTATTACTTTCAATAATGTTGTTGTAAGCTACTGTTATTACCTGCATCTCTCTCTCTGCCCTGTGAGGCAAATTGTGATTTGTGATATTGGGCTTTATAAATAAAATTGATTGATTGATTGACTGTCCTCCCTCCTTCCCCTGCCAGTAGAACACTGACACTGACTTTTTATAGTGGAAAGATTAGAGGATCTCAGGAGCCCAGATGTTTTTCTGTCCTGTCTCCTTTGATTTTCACATTTTTATTTGACAAAAACCTTTGGCCACTGCAAAGTACCGTCGTGGTTGTGCTATAGCAGCTCATGTCCATCCATCCATCCATCCATCCATTATCATCCACTTATCGGGGGCAGCAGGACAAGCAAAGCACCCCAGACGTCCCTCTCTCCAGCAACATTTTCCAGCTCCTGAGACATGAGATATGTAATCCCTCCAGTGTGTTCTGAATCTGCCCCGGGGCCTCCTACCAGTATCATGGTAGCTTAATATGTTCAAAGATAAGTCATTTATCCAGCAAACTCATACCCCTCACCTTGTGTCGCCTCATCCCTGATCCACAATGCACTCACAATCACTCACATCCCAGATCATCCACTCCACCAGTGCTTTATCCCCCTTCCTCCTGGACACACGTATTGACCACCCGTGTGCAAAAGGGCCCGTACGAGCTCTAAATAAGTAAACCTCCTTTTGTTTTGAAATTCAGTCTGTGGTGTGTTGAATGCCAATCAGTGTTTTGTCTCTTAAGTATTGATTCTGTATGTCTTATGTGACTGTGATATGCATCCTGTATGTCTTACTTGTTTGTATGCACCTGCTGTGGAAAAGAGGACAAAAACATCCCCTTATCTTTCTATCTGTCTGTACTGACTGAACTTTTCTAGGCCATGGGAAAAACATTTGAATTCTGACTCAAGGTTTTGTTCCCTCTTTAAGTGTGTGATGGTCGCGTGGTGGATAAGGAGACTTGGGCACGTTCAATCTGAAAACAGTGTGCGCCTTCTGGGTTGAACGACGTGTCTTTCAAACGGTGTGCAACTGGCTCTGAGGTATGTTTTTTGTAAATCTAGCTATTGTAAGCACTTTTTTTTTATATTCCAAACTAATTTTGCCAATGTAAACATGTTTACATGCAAATAAAGTTCTTTGAGGGGCATCAGTGACTTAGTGGATAGAGCAGGTGCCCCATGTACAAGGCTGTTGCAGCAGCGGCCCAGGCTCGAGTCCAACCTGTGGCCCTTTGCTGCATGTCATCCCCCCTCTCTCTCCCCCACTTGGCTGTCCTGTCCACTAAAGGCAAAATGCCCAAAAAAACATCTTAAAAATAAATAAAGCCCTTTGAGTCGAATTGAATTAAACCCCACCTTAATAATAATACATTTTATTTGGAGGCGCCTTTCACGTCACCCAAGGTCACCTTACAGAGCATAGAGGATAAAAGACATCATTTAAACAAAACACCAACATAAAAACAAATGTAGTGCACAGTGTCCAGTCAGAGTGAATATGCCAGTTTGAACAGGTGGGTTTTGAGTTGGGATTTGAATGATGTGATGGAGTCTGACTGTCTTATGTGTGGGGGGAGGGAGTTCCAGAGTCTGGGTGCCGAGCAGCTGAAGGCTCGGGCACCCATGGTACTGAGGCGTGAGGTGGGGATGGTGAGGAGTCCAGCAGAGGTTGAGCGGAGGGTGCGAGAGGGGGTGTATTCCTGAAGGAGGTCACAGAGGTGAGTGGGTGCTAGGTTGTGGAGAGCTTTGTAGGTGAGGAGAAGGTTTTTGTAGTGGATGCGGTATTGTACAGAGAGCCAGTGAAGTTGGATGAGAGCAGGGGTGATGTGGTCAGATGATTTGGTGCAGGTGGTGATCCGGGCGGCCGAGTTCTGAATGATGAGTTTGGTGGGGAGGCCAGTGAGGACCTTACTAAAAGACAGTGCGCTTGCGTAACACCACAATAGACATTTTGCTACGTTTCATCGGGCCTGAACGCAGCCTGGGATTTGTGTTCTGTTACAGACATACCAATTAAAGCTCACCTTTTTGTTAACCATAACCACAGTCACTCCCTACCCTTAACCAAAATGTAGGTGCAATGCACAGGTGTTGAAGAAAGTAAGAAAACACGGCACCCCATCCAAATCTGTGCAGAACCATTGAACATGGACGTGATTCCAAATCAGAGGTAAAAATTAAGATTTGTATCCATCAGGTAGATGTAGGCTCTTCCTAATGTTACTAGTAAGTTAGCTATAGCTTGAAAATTAGCACAACTTGAAATAACAAAAGTTTTTGAAGACTTTGCTGCTGTGAGTTTGTTCTGCCCCCTGGTGGGGCATACATGCCCCACCAGGGGGCAGAACAAACTCACACAGAAAAAGAATCTAAAATTGTATTCACATTACTTCTGTAATGTTGGAAAAGCTCACTTCTGATTTGGGAATTTGATCCAAAGCTGAGCCAGACCCAGTGTGGCAATCAGTTTAAGGTGATTTGATTGCAGATATGTTTTTTTATTATAGTTGAAATACATATTTAGTATAAATACATACTTTTTTTTTGTTATATGCACCAGTGAGGCCTGTCGGGGCTCAACTGTTTTTTTGCCCTGGTGCTATCAGGTGGTTTTATCCAGCCTGGTACAGATGATATAATCCAGACACAAATCCATGAGCTGCTCCAGAGACTGAACAAAATAGGGACTAACTATCAAATTATTTCATATATATTATATTTGCATATAAAAATATACATATATCTAAATGATTTTGAGGTTTCCTTTGCTTTTAATTAATATTTAATTCATTTTTAACATCTTTATTCTCCACTACAGTTCCCATTTAACACCAGGACACTGGTCCAGCAGCCGTGAAGGCTTTTACTGGTATCTTATGTGATCGTCCATCTGCATTCACAGCTGACATTAATGAAACATCTCCAAGAAAAACTTTCAGTTCAGGCCACTGACGTCAGAGTGTCTGTGCTGCAACTCCACAAAGTGTCACTTGATGGCATCGTTCGACTTAGTGTTCTGATTTTCAGCTCACAGGGACGTGGTTTTCACAGAGTCACCTTTATGTTGAGCAGAATTTAAAAGGTGAAATTTGGATTGGATTCAACTCTTTGCACAGAGTACAAGTACTGAGACAACAAAGTGCAGTTCAGCCTCTAACCAGAAGTGTAGAAAGCAGTAGAGTGCAGAGTAATGTGTGTATGTCTGTGTGATGCATACAATAAACAGAATACATTCACAGAATAAACAGTTAATACAGATGTATACAGTATGAACAGTATTGATAGCAGTGTATGAACATGTGCAGCAGTTACACATAGTGTAAGTCATGGCAATAGTAAGACATGACATACAGAATAAATAGCTGCAAGTCTATGAACATGTATAAAGTGTAGATCACATATAGCCTAAACAGTATGGACAGTCGTAGAGATGCAGTATAGACAGTATAAATACATATGAGAGCATAAAATAGCAGCTCAAATAATAATCTCACGTTTCTGTAATGCTGCAGGGTCATCTGGAGTGCACTATGAAATAATGTGCCAATGTCATCACCTGAAATCGCTGTCTGAACTGAGCCAATTTTCCTGTGAATCATTCTTCCTCCGTCTGGTGGGGGGGTGGGTGGGGGTTGACAGACTGCAGACAGCTGGGTAACTTCCAGTACCTCTAAAATAAAACTGCACAGTGAAACCCGCCTTGTCGGGCCTTTCACATGGTGCCCTGCTGACCTGCACCACGGAGGCCTGTTCACCGCGGGGTATTTTTAGACCCTGCTTCCTGGTTGTTTCGTTTAACGTCGGGATGTAGCAGCAGGTGTTACATAAGTGTGACTCCTCGTCTTCAGTTTAAGACAAGTGTAAGATTGCCAGCTGGCTGTAGCACTACTACAGAGTAAATAAAGTAAATGACCTGCATTCAAAATCTTATTTTAGTAAATGTATTAGCATAAAAATATACTTAAACTACTGAAAGTAAAAGTACTTATAATGCAGAGTGGCCCATTTCATTATAATTGTCTCATGGTGTCACTCCGGAGTCTCCAAAATGGTACGCTTGGGCAGTGACTTGCGGCATCAGGGACCAACGAAAAAAGGCGTTCTTTAATGTCGGCATGATACGCAGCTGGTTGCCGTTTAACGGCGCGTGGCGGTGTCAGGGGGAAATGCAACGGGACAAGGACGAAACTTAAGGTGGCGAAAGTCTGGGTGGGGCTAGTGGGAGGGCTGGTGGATGGGTCCAACAAACTTTCACCTTTTTCCCAAACTACCCATGTGTGTTTGTGCGTATATTTTGAAAGAGACTGTATGTAAATGTTAGATTTTCTGTGAAAACAGAAGTGTATTTTGAAAGAAGACAATGCATGTAACAGGCAGAACTTGACACAGCGTCCCAGGACGTCACCAACCAACACACCCAGGGTACCTTTCACATCATACGTGGACGTGGAAAGTCCATGACCCAAACGTCGATATGTGACGAGGTCAGATTGAGAATGTGTTGTGCAGAACAGTGATGATGGTTCCCAAAGCCACAAGCGTTAACTCTTAATGTTAGTACCGTGAACACAGCAATAAATGAAGTCATTGCAGACATAGAGTTAATAACAACAATTAGAAAAGAACAAGAGTATGCAGACGTTTTCTAGATTCCGATTCCGATCCCTGAACCTTAGGTATCTGCCGATACCGAGTACCGATCCGATACCAGCACGTAAAATAAAAATGGATGGGATATGAATTGTTGTTGTTGTATGTCTCAACTCCTAAAACTCTTTCGTTTGCCTGTAGCGTGCGTATGCGTAATGACGTGAGGCATTACGTGGTATCGGATCGGTCATAGGCTGTTCGCCGATACCGCATTTTAGGCAGTATCGGAGTCATTTCCGATACTGGTACCGGTATCGGTACAACTCTAATGTTTTTAACGTTCTACAAAATATAGAAAATCTGTAGTTAGCTTTCACTTTTAGTGGCGTTACTGGTTACAAATGGTAGCCAACAATTCCTGCATAGTATACCTTTAAAGGTATCCCTCCATATCTGAAACATAAGCTGACATGTACCTTACATATATACATACCTTTTCTGAGTGTGTGAGGGCCAAAATAGATGTTGCAGATAATGCTGGCGCCACTCTACATTGAGTTAATCAGAAGGGTGTCTTTGTAAAACAAAACCATCTTGGATGTAGTCTTATAAAGGGTCACAGAGGGCCACTGAAAATATTACACCTCCATCTGATCTGTAACTCCTATCTTTCACTTGCATGAGACTGTTAGGTTTATACACCTGCTGCTTTCAAAGTCAACCTTGTGTAAAGCACTAAACACACCACGCCTGTGTAAACTGTCTTTGCAATAAAAAAAGATGTCCAAGTTGTAAAAGAAATACGATCTACTCTCACAGTCTGACAGTAGTTTGACAAATATATTTACTCATGTGGTTGAAAGCTCCGGAAAAAGCCGGTATGTGAAGTTGTCTTTTTCATTTTATCAAACTACTTTGACAGAAAGTAACTAAGTACATTTACTCAAGTGTTTTACTTAAGCGGGAAGTGCTGGTACTTCATGTGAGTATTTCCATTTTAGCCCAAGACATTTCAGATAAAATGTTTAAGCGTATTGCATTCACTTGACAAATTAAAAAAGCCCTGTGTTTCTAAGTAATTTTTTCTGTTTTTCGGAGTAATTCATTTATTTTTCTGTTTTTTGGTGTAATTTTTTTTCTGTTTTTCTGAGTAATTTTTTCCCTGTTTTTTTTTTCTTCTGTTTTTCAGGGTATTTTTCTTCTTCTGTTTTTTTGTGGTATTTTTTTTTTCNTTAAGCTAACAGTTTTTTTTCCATCACGCTGGACATTGTTACTCATCACAAATTTGTCAGCTAACGTTGTTACAACCTGTTACTAACCTAACCTGTTACATTGAGAGATAGGCCTACACTAGAAGGATGCAGTGGAAAACATAGCTAGATTAAACAAATTTGATTATTGGTTTATCATTGTAAAGCTAAAATGGCAAATGGTTACTCGCTCCAGCTTCTCAAAATGTAAATATTTGCCAGGTTTTCTCACCGTTCTACGATCATAAACTGACTGTATTTGTGTTTGGGACTACTGGTCAGACGAATCAAGCAATATAAAGATGTCTCCTTGAACTCTGTGATGAGCATTTTTCACACCTGTCCATTTGAAGGACAACATATTTTTTTCAGTTACTTGCAAAAATGACCTGCCGGTTAATCGTTGATTAGAATAAACTATTACTGAAACATTAACAACAAGAAAAATGAGTGACCTTGTCCCTGAAGAGGGAGGATAAAAAGACCACACCTCTCCTGAGCAAAAACCTTTTTTATTTCTCGTTGAAAGGAACTTGGTAGATTATTACAGCAGAACACACATGACTGAAACAGCTGCCATTTCACGTAACACAGTACAGGAAGAAGGATGTAGTTCAATCTCATGTGTAATATTATATATAGTATATTTATATCAATAGAAAAGAAAAAAACTATTGCTCCCATGTGTTTTATTTTTTTTTTCATATGGCATTTCTCTGCTGTGTTGAAGTGGGTAAAGTAAAATTCAACGAGAGGTTTACACACCAAAGGAAGTGGGACAATGAAAGTGACATTCCCCAAAGCACGGGAACTTTGTGGCTTTTTTTTTTTATTAGGCTAAGAAGTAAACTTTTTTTTCCATTGCAAGAAATAAAACTTGAAACTGCTCTCAAAAAAAATGGATAAATACCATCGTACAGCAATCAGAATATGCAAAAGAAAAGAACACAAGGCAGCTCTGCGTAAGAGCACGCATGCAAAAATTATCATATTTTTTAAAAGGAGCACTAAAGACAAAATGTCGATGATTGCAGGTGTTTATGTTTGCGTCGTATGGCAACTGATGGAAAGCCAATTTGTGACAAAACATGGTAAAACGGGTGGACTGAAACGAGGGGACAACTCGATGCTATGTAAAGTGAACTGGAGTGCTGAGTGTTTGCTGACAAACTACTTCAATGAAGTTGTTTCTAGAAATTGCTATAACATACTTTGTTATCATTTTGTTGTACTCTTCTTAATTTCCTCTAAGGAATAAAAGAAATGTTAGGAAAAAAGCAGGTATGAAATATCACCCTGGACAGTTGCATCCAAGTTTAGTGTTTTAAATAAGCCACTTTAGGCAGCATTATCTAATAAATGTCTCATATTTCTAAGACATATTTCAATATATCTCTTTTTTGAAAAATATTTCTATCTATAGTTGATCTTTTTAGTAAGTAAATCTCTTCCAGTATATATATTTTTTTATTTTTTATTTTTTTTCCCGCAAGGTACAGCACCCCCACTGTGGGTTTTGTTTTCCAAAAGCACCTAATTTTTTTTCTTACAATCAGACTGAATGTTGCTTCAGTCGTTAATGGTCTGAGTTCAAGATTAAAGGATCCAAATGGCGCACCCCAAATAAGTCAACAAGGTCGATTCCCTTGAGACCGTAGCTCAAGCCCGGCAATATTAAGCTTTAACTCGAAAAAAATCGTGACCAGTGCTGGAGGCCTGAGCTCACTGTGTCCCCGTTGACAAAAAGGTCACAGGGGTCAAATGTGGGCCTGCATCATATGAGAAGACATCAGTTGCCACAGACGTCTCTACTGCAGCAACTGGCTGACCAGGACTGCACCCAGAACCTCTTGAGGATGATGCACAGGCACAGGTAATGCTGATATACCCCAAAATACAGATGGGACTTGCCGGCCCTGAGACAAAACAACCACGTGTGACCACGTTTCAGCTATCGGAGCAGGGGGGGTCAGCACCTGAGCGACACCCAGGAGGAAGAGGGAGGGAGGGAGGGGAGGAAGAGGGCGAGGAGGGTCATTTGGACTCATTTGGATCGTCCAGAGAATCCAAATGAGTCGTGTGCTTGTAACAGATCACCTTATGGGACCTCGCTGGGCTTAGTGGATGTCCTGCGGTGCCAGGGACGCCCCCTATAGCTGAGACCGTGGCTCTTGGAGTTGTGGGTCTGTCTGGGCGAGCCGCTCAATACAGGTCATTTTAGACAAAAACACACACAGCCATGGTGAGTAATGCAGGTGCTCCGTCTCACTCCCACTCTGCACCTGCTGGTATGAGTATGTCACACGTTTCACACTTCCTTATTATCATCACACAGACTACAGGTCAGCGCCAGGTGAGCTCTTACCATTGAATATCAAGCAGGAAGTGAGTCTGGTAACCTATTGGTGTATCTTGAGCTTTGTCAAACTTAATTTGCTGGGCTACATGTGAGGTTATCAAATAGAAAATCAATATATATTTATATATATATATATATAGATGTATGTATATAGATATATATTTTAAAATTTATATCAATGGGGAATCTCATACAGGAGCTGGCTACTGCAGTCCGCACTCATTTAGCTATAACATCCACCTAAACTTTAGGACATGATTCTCTTATATAGACAGATAATTTCTCAGCAGTCAAATATACTTTTTTTTTTTTTTAACTCCGTTGTTTTAGCTTTTTAAAAGTTCGATTCGTCATGCACAGAATAGTCGCTCCTCTCTCTCTGTTTATCGCCAGGCTTTGCATCATGTTGTCAGCTTTATCACAAGTAACGTTAGCCACCTCTCCATCAATCGTCGTCCACGTCGTCGCCCTCCGACTCCTCTCCGGCTCTCCTCTCGTACATCTTATCCCGGTGTCGCTCCTGGATCTCTTTCATTTCCTCGGCGTAGCGGCTGAACGCTCCCCCGAACTTGCTCCACGCCTTGAAGGGGATTGTTATAGAGTTTCTGTAACTGGGCTTCACTTCGCTCACCCGTAAGAAAACTCCGTACTTGTTGGACCCCACGTCAAAGAAGAACCGCTTGGAGTCCACCATAATCGAGGTGCCCTCCGGAAGCTCGCTGTAGCCCCCAGCCCCTCCGCCGCCGGCCAGCTCCTCCTCGTCTCCCCCGTAGTCGTCTATCAACTTGGCCAAGGCGTCGCGGAACTCTATTAAGCCTTGGGCCGGGAGTGCGATGGTTTGTCCGGCCTGCAGGCCAGCCCCGGGGATGCCACCCACTCCGACTCCGAAACCGGGGCCTCGGTTGACGGTCTGCCGGATCCGGAGAAACCGACCCCGCTGGTTCTCCTTTAGGTCGAGGTAGTATTTTCGGTTCTCACGCACCAGGAACTCGCTCTTCAAGGCCCGTCTAGGCCCGGTGTCATCCCCACCGGATGATTGAGCGATCTGCTCCGGGGTGCTAGGCCCAAGCTGGGCGTAGTGCTCTATGAAATCCCCCAGGTAGTCGCGGAACTCTGCCGCAACTGACATCGAGAGGGTCAGCCGACTTTTCGAGCCCCCGGCGCCGACCTCGGCGATTTTGATGAACCGGCCTTTGGCGTTCTGCTTTACATCCAGGTAGAAGCGTTTGTTCTGAATGTCCAGTCGCTTCGACGCCAGCTCCTGGGTCTCCGGTTCCCGCTGGTAATGCTGAAATCCGCCGCCTCCTCCCCCTCCGCCACCGCTGCTGCCACCGCGCTCACTGCCACTGTCCCCATCCGCCATCTTCGCCACCAGCAGCCCGTTTCTCTGCGTATCTTTGACCCCCACCCCCCCTTGCTTGCCGAGCTCGCTGAGGAAACCGGACGCTGCTTGCTGGGCTCTGATTGGCCACTTCTGCTGCCAATCACAACATCTGACAGAAAGCTTGCGTTTCTATTGGCTAACAAATCTGCCTGTCATTTAAACGTCCCCGCCTCCTGGATGACATTCAAGTACATATATTACAGTTCATTACAGCTCTCCATGTTATAAAGTAAAATAAGTGTCCCTTAGAATTTTAACATTTAATTTTCCCAGCTAAAGATGTATTGGAAAGATTCAAGATAAATATAGAATATATATGTGCTTTTTGTAATTCAGATACAGAAACAATAATTCATTTATTCTTTCACTGCAATCATTCAAGTTCATTTTGGACAGATATGCAACAATTCATAGACAGGAAAATGGACACTAATATACATATTAAAGTATTAAATGTGCTATGTGATGTTATATTTTATGTTCCATGGGGTGAATAGCAATATTACCTCTATTCAGCTTCTGATCATTCTTGGCAAATTCAGTATCCACAAATAGAAATGATCTGACACCAAAACCCTGCTTTAACCGGTTTATTGTTGAGCTCGAGCACTATTGCACCTTGTTAGAGGATGTGAGGAACAAATAAGCTACAAAGACTTTCAATATTTTAAAGGATGTGTATTTTATTTGATCACTAAAAGAACTTAATATGATGGACTTTTATTATTACAGGCTTGATTTTTTTCTTGTATGATTACTGTTGTATGCCTTTAGTTATTAGTAAAGTGTTTTGGAATAAAAAAAAGCAGCTCTCCATGTCAGTATTTAAGTTATGTGTATTTACATAGGATGATTTATCTGATAGTGGATTCAATGTTGGCACAACCACTTTTGTAACGTGCATAACTGTGATTTTAATAGGTTGTAAGTGTCCTTGTGCTGAAACTAATTAGTTAAATCCAATTAGAGCCTCCTGATTGTGTATTTTGTACATTTTTGGGATGGATGCCCCTGGAAGGACACTCCACACACACACACTGTCCCGCCTACTTGTTGGTTCCGTGCGCAAAGGCAGGCACGATGATCTTAGGGTGGGGGATGGGTGAGTGCTCTGCAAGCTGCCCGGCGATTGGTCGAAACAGAGATTCGAAGTAACAACACACACCCTGATTGGCTGTCCAGACTCCCACGAGGGGTCGCATGCAAAAGATTTGCGAAAGGGTTTATTGTTTCTTTGCTTTCGGGAGCCGAAATTGTTTGCTATCTGCTCAGTTCTACAATCAAATAACGACACGGAAAAATGGTATGTGCGCCTCGGTTAGTGCTGAATGCGTTAGCCGGGATGTCGGTGCATTTGTACCGTAATTAATGAGCAACTGTAGAAAGTGCCGTTTTGAATTTGAACTGAGGAAATTCGACCAGAAGGTGTGTGGTTAAAAAAGCTTGATAAAGAGCTAACTGTCAGCTAACACGTTAGCATTAACGCTAGCTTGAGAAGTCCGAGTTTTGTTGCGTTTCTGGTTTATGTGACATTACATTTGCTGCGTGTCGGATAGTTCTTCTGATGGAGAAGTGGAGTGGTTAATTGAAAGTTTAAGCTGGGGTTCACAGCGGAGTGATTTTTCCCTCGGTGTAACGTTAGCTTCTCTGAACGGTGGATTAGCAACCATTAGCATGCCAAGTTTAGCTATTTCATTAGCTCAACGGTTGGTTAGCTGTTAGTAGTTAACCACAAGACTTTCAAAGTAAATTTAGAAATAATAAGATTGGGGTAAAATCAACTGTGTGATTTCTCTGCGCTGGGTGACTTCGTGAGGCAAACTTTTTATCCCTGTTGATTTTGTGAATGAAAACTTAAACGCTGACCGTCTTAAAGCGGCGCGTCTGTTTTGTGTTTGTCGCGGGTTCAATGGCAGCACCCCGCCGAGAGCTTCTTGTGTTTTTGTCTGAATGGTTGTGGATTAGTTTTCTCACTTTATGCAGCCAGTCTTTATCTTTGTTATGTGTGTAATAGTCAGACACCATTATCGGTATCGCCTTTGATTTGCAAACGTTATATTTCAATTGTGATTGGCGGGAAAGCATTATCAGTTTAACCGGGCGTCTTTAAGGTGCGTTTAATGACTGTTTACTTTTCTTATTATTATCTAACCACCTCATGCGCTTGTATTTGGTTTTATAAACGTCATTGTCTGCTAACTTGAATAGATGAAGTGCTGTTGAAGTGTTTTTGCAACACTAATTGCACAAAATTTAAACATTACAGCCTCCCACATATTTTAATCATCTGTCATACCAGTTTTGCCTCTCGTGTCGGATTTCAATTTCCTGTTGAAACTTTCCTGCAGGCTGGTGGCAAGGCAGGAAAAGACAGTGGCAAAGCCAAGGCGAAAGCAGTGTCTCGCTCCCAGAGGGCTGGGCTGCAGGTAAATGTCTTTCAGTCATTGTCATGTCAGTTTTATGTGCACAGCTCAACATCACAAATCAGAAATTTGCCTCCAGGGACTCTCTCGTGTGGCAGTTTGTGGCTTTATTTCATGTGTTTTGTGCCACCCATCCTGGCTGCTGAGAGATTGCCCCCCTCCCTTTTTTTTAAACCCAAACCACTGTTTTGTGTCTGTTTCCTGCCAGTTCCCAGTGGGTCGTATCCACAGGCACTTGAAGACTCGCACAACCAGCCACGGGCGCGTAGGAGCCACAGCAGCTGTGTACAGTGCAGCTATCCTTGAGTACCTCACCGCTGAAGTAAGCCTTCCCCATTTTGTGCATGTTTGTGATTAACAGCGGCATTGGATATCACGTCATGCAGTGTTTCTGTGTGAGATGGTGCTGTTTGCATTCATGTCTGTTCCTGTTCTGTTTTTTCAGGTACTAGAGTTGGCGGGTAATGCCTCCAAAGACTTGAAGGTGAAGCGTATCACTCCCCGTCACTTGCAGCTGGCCATCCGTGGTGACGAGGAGTTGGACTCCCTTATCAAGGCAACAATTGCTGGAGGAGGTGCGCTGACAGCCTCAGAAAGACATATATTGTGTTTATTTTTGTCCCATGTTGTATCAGGATGTTGTGTCTTGATTGAATTGACATCACACTTGCATGGCTGTGTATTCTATCCCACTCACTCTGTAGAAATATTTACGACTATCTGTGCGTTAGTCATTTGACCTCACCAATGTTTCTGTTGCTGTTGTCAGGTGTCATTCCCCACATCCACAAATCCCTCATTGGGAAGAAGGGCCAGCAGAAGACTGCATAGACGCCATGTTGACCAGAAATTTCGGGGCTTGGGCTTTGATCGGACCAGGAGTTCACATTTGTTCTTTTTTATTATTAATATTATAGCAAACGAAGAGTGATTGTTAGGATTTGTGTTGTAATATTTTCCCATAACTAGAAAAAAAAGTACAGAAAACCCCTTAACGACAAAAAAAAAAAAACTTTGTATGTTATTGTAGAACGTTTGACTGGGGAGTTCATTATTCTTTCAAATGGTGACCGTGGATTTGTTTGATTGGCCTGGGACTCTGTAATGTTTTATACTGAAAGAAATTGTTAAAACCGTTTTTTATATAAAAGAAACTTGTTTTGTGGTTATTTTCTTGAAGTTATGATGTTTACTATAATACAAGTTTTTAAGGAGACGTTTCTTTTTGGACAGCAAATTAGGTAACGAGAGCTAAATGTGAGACGGTGCTTTTTTCCATTTTGACTTGCTGTAACATTTTGAACTGCACACAGATGGTAATGTATTAAAAGTTGAATTTTTTTACATCAAAATGAAAAGTCATTGAAAACAAGTTATTGCACGCCAACAAATGTGTTAAAACTTTAAATGTGATCAGATGACACTGATCCTGCAGTTTCTGCCTCACTGTGGAGCCGCCTGTCAAGCTCATATCACTACTACATAGCTGTTACACGGATATATGGAGAAGGTGGTTTTTAAGTTTGAACATCTGGCAGATCTGAACCGTATCAGTACTTAAGAAATGTACCTACATGTATGAACAAACTGAAATGTGCCGACCTGAAGTCCATTAATTTTTTTCAAGTAAAATACAAAGAGTTTTTAAAACCTGTGTGTTCAGGGAAATGACGTATTTTATCTTTGAATAAATACTCGTTGCATGTTGTCCTTGGCTTGGTTTGAAACAACTACTTGAAATTATTTTTGCAGTTTGGAGTATCATAAGTCTTATATGTAAAGTGCTACGACTGTCCAAAAATACATGAACAAAACTTCCATCTGGATTTGTGTTTGGTTTTTAAGGAAATATTTACAGTTTAGATATTACAGGAAATAATTCAGCAGGAGAAGTTATTTAATTTAGAACAACTGCAGTGAGTTGCTGCATTTGCAGTGTTGAAGAGTAAACCTGTGTATATCTACATTTCTTTTGTCGAGTTTAATTTTGATAGTAGCTTATACATAGTTGACTAAGCAAATCATAATTTAGATTGAGTATTTTCAGCTGTGCCTCCACAGCATATGTCGTGCAAGTTTACATCCTGCCAGCAGGGGGAGCCACTGGCATTCACAATAACATCTGTTTTTCCATGATTGACCAATAGGTACTTTGGGCATTGACATATGCAGTATAATATATACCGTGTATATATATATATATATATTGGGCCAACCAGATGTACACCACAAGTGTGCCAAGGTGCAAACATGAAATATTTAATTTTTTATTTTCTTAATGGAAATATTGAGGGAATAGAGGAGGTTTAAAGTCAACTGTAATACAGTAAATCTGCAACAGAGTGTAAAACTTAATGGAGGCTGTATCACCAGTATTATGGTAATGGAAATTTTTGGGGGAGAAAAATCCTTGTGAGCATGTTCAAATTCCCTGTGGCATTAGGTTTTTTTTGACGCTGCAAAAAAATAAATAAAAATATAATAGAAAATACAAAAAAAGATGGATATAAGATATTTTGCACTTGTGGAATTTAAATGTAACACAGAATGAGGTCAGGGTTAGGATGTTACTTAACCACATCTTGGTGTTAACAATATTCCAATACCTGTATCTGTCTCTTTAACACTTTGGTGAAGATAGAGAACACTTACACACAATAAGTTTTGACTTATATATCAACTCTAAGTTACAATCCATGATGCCAAATTTAATACCCTATTTCATACAAATAAGGTGTTTTTAAAACATATTTCTGTGTATTTCTGCTAATCATGATGACTGCATGATTTAAAAACATAGCGAAAATGACTGGGCTTTAAAGGAGCAGTGTGTAAGATTTAGGGGGTATTTTAAGGGCATCTCATGGTGAGGAGTGCAGATTGCAACCAGCTGAAAGTTATCCAAATCCTGAATTATCTGCAGGGGTCTTGTTCTCTCTGAGACAAACAGACCAGGTGATTTAAACCAGTAAAAACACTAAATAAAGCAGTTTCATGTTACAAATCAGTGTTTGGCATGTTGGGGACAGGCTGCTAGCCTCGCACCTGCTCATCTGTGCCCACCTTCCCTCCTCTGATAACTTAACGTGTGTTCACTTTATTCCTGATCCAGATGTTGAGCAGGTTTTTACTGTAAGCTGAATTAAAACAAACAGGCCAGATGATTTAAACTGCTAAAAACACTCAAGAAAGCAGTTTCACATTTTTAACCCTCCGGTCCCCCTCGGATGGAAAATGTCCTTTTCAGTCATTTTTCAGTTTTTATTTTTTGATATCTTTGGCTGTGTTCATGCACCAGAAACCTTATTTTTGGTGATATTTTGAAATTTTAAAGCCGCTCCTAAATCAGTCCTAAAATACACAAATGGCAACCTTTTACAACACCTCGCCCCCTCGGACGAAAACCATTTCCATTGAAACCCATTAAAACAACATTTTTTGATTCCCCTTCAATTTACATAAAAAACATGTTTTTTTTCTATCTCTGGCAGTCAGGTTGGTTAGAGAGACCCAAGAATGGTAAAAAAAAACCAAACAAACAGATGGGGCCAATTTCCATTTTTGGGGCCCTGCTGTCTTTTCAATACAATTCTTGGTTTTGCCACTTGAGACACTATAAGCCCCTAACAGGGAGGGCAAAGGCAGAGTAGATCAAAAATGGTCTTGCTGTGCTTATAAGGATGTGACAGTGTGGTCTGTATAAAAATATTGTAATATTAGTTTGTGTGTGTGTGTGTGTACATGGACTCAAAATACACAATGTCAAATCCCTATGTGAAAATATAGCTAAATGTAAAACCATAAATTCCGTATTTGTTCATCACATCCTCATGACAATTTAGAAACATGAATTTGATGATATTAGTCATGCATTCCAGAGTTAGAGGATGAAAATGGAAGTATTAGTCATGCATTCCAGAGTTAGAGGATGAAAATGGAAGTTTTTACTAAAATCCAGCTGAATCATACATTTTCTCCTGCTTCCAAGTTTTTACTAAAATCCAGCTGAATCATACATTTTCTCCTGCTTCCCAGCAGAGCAAACACACACTAAATAATAAGCAGTAAAATTGCCTGAATTTTTCTCCTATTTTTTCATTATTGAGGTTTGGGAGCCATTGCTGCAAAAAAAAAAATGAAATAAATAAAATAAATGCTAAGTTAGCGTTGATATGGATGTCTGGGGGCTGTGGCTTTATAGATACTAAAAAATATTGTGTGTTTGTGTGTGTGTGTGCATGTGTGTAATTGTGTAGCTAAAAATTGCAAATTATGAGCTGCAGGTTGCTGCAAGGTTACATTACTGTTTTCTCCATCTCTCTCTCTCTCTCTCTCTCTCTCTCTCTCTCTCTCTCTCTCTCTCTCTCTCTCTCTCATACAGACACACATACACACACACACACACACACACAATGAATACTTGTATAATCCGAGTAGGAGTTGGTTAAAAGATTTAAGCAAAAAAAAGTAGAAAAAATATTAATATTTAATAACTAAACTATTAACATTTAATAATATAATAATAATAATTATTATTATTATTTAAAATATTAATATTTAATATTTTTATGGTTGTTTTTCAACAAGGACGAAAAACGTCCCGAAAGGGACAGGTGTCGATGTTTATTGAAAAATTGAAACTGCACAAAAAAATAATAATGCATCAAAATTGGTGCTGTTATTAATCATTCACATATCCCAGACTGTGATAATTAGAAAAAAAATTCCATCCAACATTTATTAAATAGAAAGTAATTCATAATTCATGTTTTTTTCCATAAAAGTAACGGTGACTTCATGTAAAGAAAATGGCATATAAAGGGTTAAAAATTCTCAAAATGAATGAATATTTGATATGTATAATCTGAGTAGGAGTTGGTTAAAAGATTTAAGCCAAAAAAAAGTAGAAAAAAATATTAATATTTAATAATTTTATGGTTGTTTTTCAACAAGGACGAAAAACATCCCGAAGGGGACAGGTATGATTTTATATAAGGGGGACCGGAGGGTTAAACATCAGTGTTTTTCAGATGCTCCTGTCGAGGAGGGCCTGCTAATTATGGTAGCTGATGTGAAAATGGGAATGACCCTATCTAGAGCCAGTGTTTGCTTTGTCCATTCTAGGCTACTGTAGAAACATGCTGATCTCTGTAGTCGAGGACCAGCTCCCTATGCCAATATAAACATCTCATTCTGAGGTAAGAAACACAACATTTCTTATTTTTAGCTGATTATACACTAAAGGAAACTGTTATACTGTATTCCATTTCTGCCAATATTTCCCCCTAAATCAGGGCTTAATAGGTCTATATGAGCATTCAAATACATGTTTTACCACAAGATGGCTCCTCTGCAGTGGGCTATTCATGAGGACTGTGGCCACTATGATTATTACCCAATCAAGAAACAGTTCAGCACATAACCAGCATAAAAGCACATGTTGCCATTTGTACACCTTGTTTCGATTAAACAAACAACATATGACATTTGATTGAGCTTTGGAGATGTTGGTGGGCTTATTTTTTTCATCTTTCTTCCTGTTTCTAGTTCATAAGCTAAGCTAAGATAAGCAGCTTCAACCAATCATGGTATCGATCCTCTTGTCTAACTTTTAGTAGGAAAGTGAATACGAATGTTTCTCAAAAATGTTGAGCAATTCCTTTAAAAAAAAAAAAAGCCAACTTTGAAGAAACCTTGAAAAAGAAACAGCCCTGGTTTACCTCATGTCACAATAATACTGTTTATACTTGAATAGATGTTTATTTTGCCAACTCTTCACTCTTCACTGTCTGCAGCTGTCACAGAGTTTGTATCTGTGAAGAAGTGCAAAGGAAAGGATTTCAATTTTTCCTCCACACATACCGACTAAATTTTACATTGTATGAATGTTGTCCTTTTGTTGAGCTGTGTTGTCTGTCAAGGTTAGAGCTCAGGTTTCCACAAACACTTGAAAGCACCTTTCAGAAAAATCCTTATTACTGACACAAATGCAGCAAAAGGAATGATAAAGAGCAAAGAGCAACAGCACAGCAGACATATTTCAGCCTTGAACAGCAGGCATGGGGAATAAACATGATGTGCGACACATGATTCTCTCAACAAGCTGAATTGTCCTTGGTCATTTAGGTAAAACTGCAATCAGACGCCAGAGGAAGTTTTTCAGGTGACAGTCTCTGTTAGGTGAGGCCTTTTCTGTAGAGTTTAGTATCAAAGCTGTAGATCACTTCATGAAAACTATGGAGCAACAGCACCCGAGTCTCCACAGCACAGTTTGTAACAGCCTGCATCAAATTCAGACAATCACAATTTATTTGTCTTTGTATAGCCCTTTTTAAATAGGAATTGTGTAAATTTGCAGGAAAGCCCAATCAGTCTTTTTTCAGCATTGGCAGTATGAAAACAAAATCGGGGAGTGCAGCAAAATGCCACCTGCCTACTTTTGTTTATACAGAACGTGGGGCAATGGGGGGCGTGAGCAAGTAACAAAACATGTAGCTCAGCGTGTGACGTAAACAGTGACGTACTGTACGTACAGTCAAATATATGAAATGTGCCTTTAACATGATGTATACTGTGTCACCTAGCAGCAACGTCATCAAGCAGCACTTGTTATGATTTGAGTCTGTTGAGCGCACCCAACGCTGGTCTGACGTATACTTATGTACTCCTGCTTTTTCCTTTATCTCTCAACACAACAGTGATGGTAATAAGTACATGTGGCGACTATTCTGTTCATGTATGAAAATATAGTAGCCGTACAACCGGGCTTGGTAAGGTTGGAGTGTTTTTGAGTTGATGTAAAAATAAATGACGAGCATTTGTGAAATCCCACACTCGTGAGGACGTGAGTTTCTGCCTGTTGTCTCACTCCAAAGAGCTACACGGACCCAAAACCATCACACAAGGGAAGCCGCAGCTGGTCAGTCCTTCGGCGATTCTTTCTTAAGTCGTCCCGTCCTTCACCGTCCTTTAATGGCCTCTTCGTTTGCGAGGGCAAGGAGGGCGCGCAATTCCTTGTCTCCCCAGTTGCTCATCTTTACAGTGTCTGTCAGGTTTGTGTTTCCCTCTTGCTACTAGCTGCTCATTCCTGCTATCAGCTGTTTCCTGTTTATCCACCGCCAGTGGGTCGCACGTGCGGCGTCATCAACATCTCCTCCCACAAGTCTTCAACAGCCTCTCCCATGACGGAAGGGCGCCTCGTTCTTTTTAAACCAAGAAGGTTCCGCCAATATATCTACGCTATGAGGTGGCAAATTGGATCCCTCGGAAGGATGGGCCAACTTTTGGTTTTGTTACTTGCTCACGCCCCCCATTGCCCCAAAAAAGGCGCATTCTGTATGAACAAAAGTAGGCAGGCTGCATTTTGCTGCGCTCCCTGATTTTGTTTTTATACTGCCAATGCTGAAAAAAGACTGATTGGGCTTTCCTGCAAATTTACACAATTCCTATCTAAAAAGGGCTAAAGAGAGGGCCCCCCCAAACCAATCCACTTAGGGCCCCCAAAGGTATAGGGCCAGCCCTGATTTAAGGAGTGCCTTTGGTTATCGTGCTTCACACTTCATATCATATCAAGTGTCATGCAGTGTGGGAATATCAAAAAATATCAAAAATATCTCCCAAAATGTCAAACTACTTCTTAAAGGCTAAAACAATTAGCAAGCATACTCAAGCTTCTCTTTTTTTAAAAAAAAGTATCTTTAAAAACCTCAACCTAACAATTGTTCATTTTCATAATCACTCATGAGAAGCCTAATTAACTTTTGTTCCCTGGCAGAAACTTAGAGGAGCCTAATTATGGGTCTCTCCTTTGTACCCCAGCAACACCTCAGCGTCATGCTCATCTCATTATTTCCTTTTCAGTTCCCACTGGCTGAAGTGTCACAAAAACTCTTTATTATATGAGCTGCAAATGATGTGGAAGAGATGAGTGATGATACTGCAGAAGAACAAGCAGCTCCGACGGCGACAGGAACAAAAAACTGTGGTTTATTTAAAAAAAAAAAAAAAATCACGACTACTTCTGAAGTTTTGTTTACTCATGACTGACTCAGAAGTGAAATGACTCTGAAATGATATAACATAGGCCGCACAGGCCAGCGCTGACAGCAAGGATCTTATTACGACACTAACAGCACTGACCTTTTAAAGAGCAGCGTTAACTCCACTGTCGTCCTGAGGCCCGCAGTCTGACTTCTCTTCACATGAGAGAACCGAGTCACACTGATTTAATATTAACATTTTTATCAGCCACACATGGACCAGCCCAGCCGCCTGAAGAAAATGTCGGCTTTGTGCGTTGCATTTGCACGTTTCATAAGTATCATATCAACATTTCTAAAGTGATGTAGTGTATAAGCTGAGTGTCATCTGGAGGTGGAGGGGACAGTGAATGGTGTGTCACCTTGGCGAGATGCCTGCCAAGCTGCAGAGCACTTTTTGAGACCAACAAGTGTTGTCTTTAAGTGATCCGTTACTGGTTTATAAGTGACTATCAATGCACCAAATATGGCTCCAAGGTAGTGGCATGAAAAGTGGTTGTTCTTTATCAACATATTGCTGCATTTCCTGCTGGGATTGTGGCCACCAGACTCTGTATTATAAGCTAAAACAAGATCTTTTTAAACCATAACTAAGTGGTTTTTGTGCCTGAACCTAAAAACACATCAACCCCAGCTTTGTTGTAATGTAAGGTTTCAAAGTATCTGACACATCATGTACACTGACGCCACTTGACGCTCTCCACCCACCAAAAACACCACTGTGGGCTAAGTAACCTCCCCTCACGGCAACTGTACTCCCTGATGGCAGTGCCCCCCCAGCAGGACAATGAGCCATGCCACACCACACAAACTGCTCAAGAATGGAGTAACATGACAGAAAGCTCAAGGTGTCGACCTGCCCTCCAAATCTCCCACACCCCAGTCTGACTGAGCATCTTGGGAAGTGCTGGTGAAGGGCATCAAGTGGCAAAATATTATACTACTCTTACCTTTCTTGCATTTCACACAGCACTTAGAAAAAATTTGAACATCCACAACTCCCGCCTCCCTCCAAAGTCCCATCCCCCTCCTCCTGCAACTCCACCTACCTCCAAAGGCCTACTCCCTCCTCCTCCATTACGTCCTCATTACGTCTATGATAGATGTAGACGTTGGCAAGTGTGTGATGTAAGTGTGCCTGTGGACATGCTACAGTAACTTTTGCTAATCAGCACTTAACACAAAGTACAGGTGAGGCTGATGGGACTGAGTGTCATTAGTTTTGCAGGGATTTGGTCATCAATCAAAGTTGGACGGATCAATTCGTATTGAGGTGGACATGAATACAGCCTTGGTCTGTCCCAGATATACTGACGATCCACCCAGTAGATATTACATTTAGCTCAAAACCATAAATGTTCGAGGAAACATCAGGGGATCACCACAATAAGTAGGTCTCACCTTCTGGGAATCATGAATGCTTGTACAAAAATTTCTGATCCATCCAATAGTTGTCGAGATATTTTAGTGCTGGACCAACTGACCAACGTTGCCATCCCCAGAGCCGCTCATGTGGCTAAAATCATGAGCTGCCACAGTATGAGCAGTGATAGCCATCTTGGCTTATCAGAGAAAGAACACACCGAAAACTCTGACTGACAGGCGATTTCTGGGAAGTGCAGCAGAAACACCAGGATGCATAAAATATGACACCAAAATAGAACATCTAATCCTGCAGATAAAGCTGATGCTGTGAATCACTCCGAGACGAAGTTGGCTATGAAACTGGTGCAAACTCAGGAACCCCGACACGCGACGTAAAGATTTCTCTGATGAAATGTGACGTGAGATGTATTGTCCACATGAGTGCGAGCCTCAGCAGGGAACACATGAAAGACGGCGCTGCCTCAAATCTTCAAAGAGCCAGAGTCATTTGTTTATTCTTACATCTCTCTCTGCTTCTGTCTTTACAGTTTTCTCTTGAGGACGGTGGGAGGGTGACAGCCAGAGGTCAGCCTTCAGCTCCCATTCTCTTCTGCAGCGAACAAGAGACGCCTGAAATGCACCACACGAAACAGTGACAGCGTTAAAGGTAATAATCCAGAGGTGTTTGTTTAAGTAGTTTCTATTGTTGGATGTTGTAACAAGAGTTTTGAAACCTTGTGTTTTCTACTGTAGATCTTTCGTTCGGGACATAAAAAAAAATCTTGTCTGGCACAAATAGTGATTCATTTTACAAGACTGATTTTCTTGAAACAAATCGACTCGGGTATTTAGCATCAGCAGCTAGTCCTTTTAAATGAAAACAAGAAATGTGTACTCAGTTGAGCGCAGATCTCTGCGGGGCAGCATTACTGCTGTGCTTTCCCACATCAGACAAAGAAAAGAAACCATTTAACTGCCTGCTTAATTACTTAAAGCAACACTAACCTTTCTGGAAATTTTACGCTTTTCTTTATTTCGGTTAAAATGCCATTAATAAGCTGATGGCACACAAAAATGTAAGTGAATTCCACCAGAGATAAAAACTCATAATTATACCATTCTCATTGGCCGAGCGTCCTGTCTGTCTTCCCCACGTGGAGGCCTCCGACTGACGTAACCGCTCGCGTAACAACCCCCCCCCCCCCCTTACATACACAGGGACGCTTGTGGATATAAACTTTTCTCCGTAATCCTGAGCTAAAAGGGACGAGATGGTCGCAGAGTTTCTGCTGGACAGGTATTTTTAGTTTGCCTCTAATGTAACATAGGCTATAACATTATATGACAACACAGCATCTGGTTGCTAATGGCTAACGTTAGCCTACTGTAGCGTAGCCTCTGAAACATTAACATTATCTTCCTTGTGTGTTTCCACTTACTAGTAACGTTAAGGCTACTATCTAACGTTAGCACTGTAACCTTATTCTAAAACTCATCAGTCATCACTGACTGCGGTTGAGTTTTAAAACTCCAGGGTTGTGTTTGACTGTCTTAGTTGTAACGTTACTCGCTCTCCTCTTCCGTGTATCTAACGTTACCTTGCCAACGCCTACGTCTATCATAGACGTAATGAGGACGTAATGGAGGAGGAGGGAGTAGCCCTTTGGAGGGAGGTTGGGTTGTGGATGTTCAAATTTTTTCTAAGTGCTGTGTGAAATGCAAGAAAGGTAAGAGTAGCTTTAAGGTAGAAGCACAAATATTGAGGAGACATGACCGAATCTGCATGTCTTTCAAAATCAGGCAGGCAAAGCGTTCCGCTTCTGAAACAGTCTTGGTGTGGTGTGACACAGTGTGGTGGACAGAACAAACTCGTGTTGCAGCTGCACCCATTGGAATTGACCCTTCAATATTTCCCGCTCTCAGACGCAGACTGGCCAATCATAACATAACATCGGGCTGACTCCACTGACCCTCCCACTCGCCCTACTCGGACCTTTGCTACCTTAACTTTCATTGTTGTCCTGCTGCGTTTCCCCCTGAAAACACGGCGACCGGCTGCGTATCAGTTGGAAGTTTTACTGACCAAACGCCGGTTTTTGAAGACAAATTGAGACCAGGTTGCGCTGTCCAGTGAATTGTGGGACAGTGATTCTAACAATAACCAAAGCAGTGTTCAGGTTAAAAACAGCTCATCTATCCTTTAATCTGATAATTTAAACTTTCTTCTCTCATGTCCCGACATGTCAGTCCAATCTAGTCCTTCCAGATAAACTGAATCAACCAGCCAGTTGCCAGAAGAAAATGTTGGCATTGTACGTTTCTGCAAACCATGATGTTACATTTGCAACGTGACACAGTGTATGAGCTGACTTTTTCAAGATGAGCCTGCCAAGCTGCTGACAACACTTTGAGACCAACAAACAACAAAACTGGTTGTGTTGTTGTGAGCTATGGCTGTTTCCAGCAGCTTTTTAGGTTTCAAACGTGAGTGTTTTGTAGCGACCCGCCAGTGTTTTTGCAGCAGGGATATACAGAGACATTGCTGTGTGTCCTGCAGGGATTGTTCCCTAAAACTGGATTTTTTAAGCCAAAACATGATGAATTCCTGAACATAACCAAGTGGTTTTTGTGCCTAAACCTGACACATTATTCCCAGCGTTGCTGAAATGTAAAGTTTCAGTATATCTGCTACATGCAACGTGCAAATATTAAGTATCCCTGGTTTGCATAATTTTTTTCTAGCACTTGGGTTGAATTAATTCAAGAAATCCATTCTGACTTTGAATATAGACAAGATTCAAACAGCCCTTCAGGTGACCTGCAGGTGTGATTTGTTACAGTGTGGTGGTGAAACTGGAGGTAATTCCTTCACAGGAATAACTTCACGATGAAAAGAAACGCAGGTGTCCTTTGATCCTCGATGTAAAGAACATGTTAGATAGACACTGACAGAGAACATCTTCACACACTTTGAGAGAGAGGAGCTTTCGCAGAGACCTGTCAGCTGCTGTGTGTCTTTATGTTTGATGTTTTTAAACCAATACACCTCGTAGCTGGGTTCAACACACTGGTAAAAAGGAAGGAGAGTGTAGGACTGAACACATTTATTAGAAGGACGTCTTAAAAAACACAAACTAGCGATAGTACTACATTGGCCTTGAAAGTAAAAAAGAAACCAAAAGAAGTTTTCAAGGTGGCTAGTTTCTAAAGAGCTAAAAACAGGAAAAGATTTCATTGAACATCTGAAAGTCGGCCTTAAAAAATAACAAAAGAAAGAAGTAAAGAGGATGATTCAACTAAAACATGTCCACTAACATATAAACATGTTACAACTGTTGAGAAAAATAAAAGCAAGGAGTTGGTTTTTGTTTGAAATTGTCCACATTGAACCTCGATTGACTTTTTTTTTAATGCAATTAGAGTTCATAGTGCAACAATTAATAGATGCGACCATCTTTTCATCACTTGCCTATTTCTACATCACTTCAAAGTCTGCACATCTTCTTTTCACCCCACAGATGAGCACTAACGACGAGTTAGTCGCGTGTCCGGTTTCAAACTTGCGTATGGCACAGTTGTCGTAAGCTTCGTCAAGTGAGTTTGTCCCAGGAGGCACCAGTATGGTCATGGTAAAGGTCTGTGTTGACCACTCTAACTCTTCACATATCTTCACTCAAACACACATATGTGCTGCTTTCGTTGGCCACATTTATACCTGAGTAGGTATAAACAACAAGAGATGTTTATGACTTAAATCGAACTAAAATCTTTTCACTCGTCTACCTACAAAAACACACAAACCACAGTCTTCTGTCCCTCTCTGTGTCCCTGAATGTGTCTGCATTGAGCAGGCGGTGCTTTTCATCACTGGATCAGCACCAGGAAAACGACCTCCCCACCATTTCAAAGAACAGCTTGTTGGGCTTCCTGAAGTAGTGACAGAGCTTCTTAAAGGCCTGGGTGCTCAGCGGCGCATGCGGCCTGCCTTTAGACTCGTCCAGGCACTTGTCGTGTCCGGCAGACAGGAGGCAGTAGAAGCCCTTGGTGGTGTTGTAGTAGAAGTTGTTGGGGCTTATCCTGGGCGGCAGGTCCAGAAACCTCTCAGCCTTTCTCAGCTCAGGGAAGGGATCCCGAATGAGCGCGTCGCCATCCACTACGTGGATCTGCTCCCTGGGGAAGACCTCCAGCCAGCGTGCTAGATGCTGGTAGTACAGGCTCCTCTGCAGCGCCTTGTACCCGGGATCAATGTGGCCCTTGTGGATCAGGAGATCCTCTAGCGGCTGGTAGGGCTTGTGGCGGGTCAGTCGGTTGTGGAGGACTTGGGTGTAGTCAGAAACCAGCCTCTCAGCGGGGTCCCGGACGATGAGCAACAAGCGGACGGCGGGGTTCATGTCCCAGACACGTGTAGGAACCTGAGGGGCCGCGAAGTAGCCAGGGGTCTTCTCCACTGTCAGCTGATCGGGGAGGGTGAAGGGCATCTGGGCTCGGTACCAGGCCAGGCCTCGGCGGAAGTGCTCCTCCACGTTGAAGTAGTGAACCTGACACAGGAAAGAGAAGGTGACTTTAATGACGACAAGGAAAGCAGCACATGTCCACTAAATTTCACTTCTTTCGTTAATGGAACTGAAAGAATGTGAAGGGATGAGAAATGTGAGGGAGCCAGATCTGAAATGTACTGTATCTATGAGACACTGAGCTCTTTTCATTTTGTCCCCAGCTTGTCCGAACCAATCTATTCTTTTGCGCCAGCTCTCCAACTTTGCAGTCCTCACCTTGAACTACCCTGATCAGGATTTCTCTCAGTGGTGCCTCTTCGGGACAGGCCTGTCTTCATTCATAATCATGTAGGTACACTGCAAACCTACAGACAGTAGGTTGAGCTGACTTTGTATGCGTCTCTTCACTGAGGGGAAAAGTTCACCCAGAGTGAGACACAAATTCACCTGATGTATACTATTGTGAGCAGTGGTAGAAAGTAAGTGCATTTACTTAATGGAGCAGTCTGCAAGGGTGTTTTCACACATAGTTCTTTTTGAACAAACTGACCTCAGTCCTCTTAAACTGCACCAAAAAGTAGACCAACGGGAAAGGAACTCTGATGGGGTCTCAGTTCTCTTTCTATTCACACTATATATAATATATATTGACATAGTTTTGTTTTTACTTTGACATGGTGCTGCAGTGTGGTTATGAAGCCCCTCACTTTCAGATGAACTTAATATTGGAGGAAAACATTAGCATTTCTGTGCTGTAGACTGTTGCTGTTTGATGTATTCTACATTCCACATCTGGAGACGAGCAGTGTCTTCCGTGAACCAAACTACTGCTCGCCCTGCGTTCTTGCAAGCGTTACAAGCAGATGAGGTTTTGTCTGTTTTTTCAGGCGTCCCAGGTCAACAGCATGTGATCTAGAGGGCTGAATACAATGGCAAAGAGCAAAGTGAACCGCACTGCAGACTGGAAGCAGACCGAACTCAGACCACCTCACCTCAGAGGGGTCTGAGTTCTCTTGAAATGTTCTCATATGCACAACAAATGCTGAGTCACCGCTATGAGTCCGTTTAGAGGGCTGAAAAGGACCAAGTTTGAAAACACCCCTAGTGACATCCATCGGTCTTCAGTGTTTATTCTTTAAGAGGTTTTTTACTGGGAGCCAAGTTATCGGCAGAGGTCTCCTCCTCAAAACAAATGGGGTCCATGTCATTGGTCCGACAGCCCATTAGTCCGACGTCCCGTTGTTCCGATATGTGATTATACTAGGCTGTACTGTATTTGTGTACCACAGAGGATCAGCAACGCAACAAAAATAGGCTACTGGTCGGGATACAAGTGTCATAGAGAGAAGAGAATGAAACACCATAACCTCCTGTTATTAACTCTGGGGTCGGGGTTGTGTGGGGAGCTTTCCGCGGTGCTGAACGGCTCCCGGCGGGTGTATTTCTGCCTTGATGGTGCGCCGCAACCGGCTCTGGGTCAGCTGGGAAAGGCTTGAGGCGGAGCAGGCTCACAGCTTATGTGTTTGTCACTTTCTTTTTCATTTTAACCCACACCATGATCTTTTCCTGACCCTAACCAACCAGACCTTAACCACAGGGCGTCATGATGATTTCGGAACAACGGGACTTCAGAACAATGGGTTTAATATAGTCGGACCAATGGGCTTTCGGACCAATGGGCAGTTCCCAAACAAATGGACCCAGTAAATTTAAACCAGTAAAAACACTGAATAAAGCAGTCTCACTTTACCAATCAGTGTTCCTTCCATGCTTGCAGTACTCAACTTGTTTTGCGCAGGTGCCACTTTTGCAAAATGACATGTGGCCAGGGGTCAGACTCAAAAGCCTAGAACAGATCAGGAGTACGCAGGGGCATTTCTTGGGTTTGAGGACATTCAGGGCTTCGTCTGTACCTCTGTTGAAGTCCAGGGGATCCTTCCCTGGCACTTTTTCGATAAACAAGCTCTATTTTGACGCTTTTCATGCACCCTGACACCTTATTTACATTAGAAGTGAAAAAATATTCCCATTATGAATCAACTTATTTTCAGTGAGAATTGGAAAATGACTGGGGAGGCGACCTGGTAGTCTGTCACAAGCAAGATTTCAATTCAATTCAATTCAATTTTATTTATAAAGCCCAATATCACAAATCACAATTTGCCTCACAGGGCTTTACAGCATACAACATCCCTCTGTCCTTTGGACCCTCGCAGCGGATAAGGAAAAACTCCCCAAAAAAACCCTTTAACGGGGGAAAAAAACAGTAGAAACCTCAGGAAGAGCAACTGAGGAGGGATCCCTCTTCCAGGACGACAGACGTGCAATAGATGTCGTACAGAACAGATCAGCAGCAGATTTGCTTGTGACACCTCTCCAGCTGCCAGTCCACACTCCATATTTAGTCTGGATGGGGACTAAATATAATGCCCTGTAATATTTTAAAGGCCCACATCCCCATCCCTGAAATACATATATATTTTAAATCTTGTAGCGCACGATATTAACTTAGCTTGTGTGCATAAATGAAAAAATATCTTTTGAGACTTTGAAGGCTAAATACTCTTAAAAGAGCCATTTTGCATAACGAGAATTTAATTCATCTATTGTGAAAGTTCAGGAAGCAAGTCTGCAGGAAAATAATTGATTGCTGAGTCTCTGTGGAGTTGATACCGACAACCTTGTGTTGATAGTGGGACCGAACCACCAGTCTAGGGCCAACCCTGACTGCAGCTGTCAAATAAATGTAGTGGAGCACAATATTTCACTTTGAAATGTGATGCAGTAGAAATATGAAGATTGACATACTCCATTTAAGTACCTAAAAATTGTACTTAATAAGTACTGGACTAAATCTACTTTCCAACACTGGTGATCGTACAGTCGTACAGTTATGAGGTGACAGTGATGGTCTTTACCTCGGCCTTTGCCACTTCCACGTCTGGGTGCAGATTGAGCATCTCCAGCAGGGCTCTTGTGCCGCCTTTCCGCACACCAATAATAATCGCCCCAGGCAACCGCTGCTGGGTGGCATTGTGAGAGGAGGAGGAAGAGGAGGATGAAGAGGAGTAGGCAGGGGGGCTGGAACCCCCGCTGCGTAATTCCCTTAAGCACACAGACAGCTGAGTCTGCAGCAGCAGAAGCACCAGCAGCGCTAGTATCACTGTCCACAGCATGGTGCCCGACACACACACACACACACACACACACACACACACACAGAGGTGGAGTGGAGGTTATGTGCACACACTCATGAAGCTCCCGGACTTGTACAGAGTTGTGCTTGTTAGCAGTCAGCAGGGGGCCTCAGGGGGAAGCTCTTCAATTGGACAACCTATGAACCAAGAAAAAGAAAATAAATAAAGGTTAGTGTCCACTTTGTCTCACTACACAACTTTATTCTTTAACACAGGCCCTGTGGTAGAAGCACAAGGTGGAAACGCTGCTGATAAACACACAACATGAGGTCCTCTTTGTAAACTTAGAACAAAAATTCAGAAGGAAGAAGATCAAGCTGCAGGCTGAGCAGGCTTTATCAAGTTTACTGCCACGTATTAGCACAACTTATGACAGATAAAGCCTGTAGCTCTAAAAACAAAAAAAAGCTCAGTGTCTAAAAATCAACAACAACTCTTCTGTCTGCAGCTTTCACAGTCAGTTATTTGTGTATTTGTGGATCCTCACTAGCTTCTGCTACAGTAGTTACTAATCTTCCTTTGGTGCACACATTATAAAATCTCCAATTAAAACACTGATACAGACATGAAATGCAGATTTTTGACAATAAATAAATAAATGTAAAAGAGCAGAAAACAATTACAGCAAATCAGTAAGGACACAAAACTATCAATAAATAGTTCAAATGACCACATATAGTATAAACAAACAAAAAAAAGTAGAGTGAGCCAAAATGCAGAAATGATAACTAATAATTTCAACAACACAGCTGCGTTTAAGCACAAAGCTCACCATAAAATGTATGAAATCTAAGATGACATCAGATTAAAAAAATGACAGTACTAGTCCATACCCATTGGTAGCTTTGTCACCTTCTACCTATGCCAATCCTCAATGCCTATGTGCAGTTTCACATAGATTGACCACGTCAGTGGGTAGAAAAACGTGGGACAGACAGAATGACTGACTGACAGAATGACACACTGACAGTTTCCGTGATTATGTACAGCATACCATA
>NC_065513.1:37740551-37783313 GCF_006386435.1 Epinephelus moara | reverse complement strand
GAGATATGCCCATTCAAAGTTTGCAATTTCAGTCAGTTGCTATAGCGCCCCCCTTTGGCCAATTGATGTAATATTGCTTCATCCTCCCATGACCCTCTACCACTGTGCCAAATTTCACATGGATTGACCAAGTCAGTGAGGAGAAAAACGTGGAACAGACACACAGACAGAGTTTTCGTCATTATATAGTAAAAGATATATCCCTAAATATAGTTTTGTTTCCTAAAGTTTAAGCACTCATTTGATTCCCTAATACTGTTTGGTAACTTGTTCCATTCAACAGAAACTCTGTACATAGATATAACTGTGTGTTTTAAAGCTGAGGTAGCGTTTGAAAACACACCCTCCTCCTGCAGCGCTCCTCTCTGTCCTCAGCCTCTCCCACTAGACAACCATGAGCATTTGCACGGCTTCAAACAGTAACCTAGTGTTTCTCGTACAGTAATTTACTTAATCTTATTTCATAAGTTGCACACAGTGCAATCACTCAGCCCCTTCTTGCTCCGCACACTCTCCCTCTCTGTTTATCAGACCACAAATGAGACAAGAATTAGCTGCTAGCCACCCCACAATCCCTCCACCTCACTCCCTGCCGCTGTGAACTACTTCACTGGGCACAAACGCAGTCAGCGCAAACCCCCAGCACTGGGTATCACAGCTGGCTGGTGACCAGCGGCAGTGCTGGGTCTAACCTGTGTAACGGCAGCAACAGAAAGTTTGCTGATCCGGGAAGGAGTCATAGCTGTCCAATCCCCTGGAGCTAGGGTCTGTACTAGCTGGATGTGGGTTGCTGTGGCCCTTGACTGGTGGTCTGACTCTGGAGCTGCTGCCCACTTTCCTCCCAGCAAGATGGTTTGTGGCAGCAGGAAGCGGTCCAAGTGTGATCCAAGACAAGAATTGATTTTAAGCTCCTCCTCCTTGTATACAAAGCCCTACATGGGCTCGGACGAAGCTACATCGCTAACTCCCTTGTTAACTATCTGCCTTCAAGAATACTGCGATCATCTGCTGGTTTATTGGAGGTTCACAGCAACAGCTGGAAGAAGATCAGGGATGCAGCCTTTGTCAATTACGCCCCAAAGCTGTGGAACACACTACCTATAGATATCAGGGAAGCTAGCTCGCTAACTATTTTTAAAAGAAAGCTAAAAACGTATCTGTTCACTTTAGCCTTTAACTAGCTCTGACTTCCTGATACAGGTCTGATCAGTCCTGTTTTATCTTTATTCTGTTTTCATGTAAAGCACTTTGTGCTGCATCTCTGGCATGAAAGGTGCAATATAAATAAAGTTTATTATCATTATTATTATTAGTAGTAGTAGTAGTAGTAGTAGTAACATTCGCTACATAAACGTGAACATGAAGCTGCAGCTATGAGCTTTGACTCCGGTTAGCAGAAGGCTAAACTATCAGCAATATTTTTTCCACATCTCTGAAACCCTTCACCAATATTGACACATTTAATCTAAATCTAAAACCAGCCTCCTGAAAAGAAGCAGACTAGAACATAATATGCTTGTGTTAGAAATTCTCAATACATATTTCAACATTTCTGTAAGTGAAAGCTACAAAAACACTAACAGGTCTCCTAAAGATGCACAAGTTTAAAAAACAGGTGCGTCCCGAACAAATAAAACGTTCTGCAAAGAGAATAAAAATGTGAAATGTTTCCTTTGAGTCGGGGGAGGTGCAGCGTTGGCGTCACTCACAGATTTTAAGGGTGGAGTCACGGAACGTTTCTATCCATCTCACATAGCTGCAGCAGTCGCCCTATACACGCACGCCTGCTTTCATGATCCCATATGTCTGAGACTGCTCTACACTCTAATGTGCCATTTTACAAAGTCCCAGTCCAAGCAGTGGTGGTTTCAGCCCAGAATATAGGGCTGTGATGTGATTATGGCCAGAAGATATTGAAATATTAATTTACATCTAAAGCACACAGAGAAGAGATGCATTGAAAATTAATGCTGTTATGAGGTTTCGGGCTTCCCTGAGGAGCACTAACACCCTCAGAGCTCAGCTGAACCATTTTTTCAGTATAGAGGACATGTTTCAACGATTGGCTGCATGCTGAAATATGTCTCATGGAGTTTATTCTGTATTTGGGGAGGTTTCAAAATGTTCAGGTGTAAGAAAACACACGTTTTCACAGAGGTATTGAAAGAATTAACCGACTGTTTTTTTTCAGCTGAGCATCAGATACAGTAAAACAAACCTTAGACCACAGAAAATACAGATATATTCATTCAGAGACTTCTTAAACACTTTGCCTTTGAGCAAGGCTTGTCGGCCCTCATGTGTTTGAACACAACTGATCAGCTGCTTAAACACAGAACAGAGGGGGAGGGTGTCACTGCTCCCTGGGGTGAATGTGTTTTTTAGAGAAAATTCGCGTGAAACAGAAGTTTGATAAGACAAGAGTTGTTGTTTCTGGGTGATGACAGGACTTAGTTTTGCATGAGCTTAAATCTCTTGCATGTCCGGACCAAAAATGAGTGACAAGATAAGAGTGACTCAAGACTCTAAAGAGTTGGATGGGGGGGGATTGATACCACTCTCATGTTTCTAAGGACCCATTCACCCTGGTGCTATTTGGTCCGCTTTAAATGATCCCTGGATAGTTCGGTTCGTTTGTGTGAACGCTCATTTACTCTGGTCTGGACCAAACGAGTGAACCCTGGTCCACTTGAAAACTGGGGGTCTTGGTTCACTTGCAAGTGAACCCTAGTGCAGTTCGTTTACAGTGGGAAATGAAAACAGACTATCTAGCAAACCAAAGAGAGGAAGTGAACCAAAGAGAGGAAGTGACGTAGAGCGCAATGCATTTTGGTGTTTGGTGTTTTTGTGGTGACCAAGCCGGCTGAAAGGGATGGATTTCTGTTTTCGGTCCTGGCCAATTGATGAGCCGGGTTTTCTTCTTCCTCAAGCTTTTCTTCTTGCTGGTCAGTGGTTGTTTCGGGCAATACTGCCCCCAAACAAGCAGCTGTTGTAACTGCGTGACGTTGTCCAGGAGGTTTGGTCCACTTTAAAAAGTGCAGTGTGAAAGCGAACCGAACCAAATGAAGGTGAAAAATGTTTTGGCATTCCCCGCCCTATCGAAGTCCCCCGAGTATCATGGTGTAAATGCACCCTAAGAAAAATATCTAGGGCCAGGACAGAGTCCTGCATCAGGTTTGGGGCCCGTGGTTGACCCAATAAAGGTGATATGTTGGTGAAATACATTCCCTCCAGATTCGTAAGATCCTCCACCTCTGGTCTGCCTAAATGTCCCCCAGATGCTGTGTTCTGTGTCACTGGCCCTTGTCTCTGGAACAGCCTTCCAGAGGACGTCAGACTCTGTGATTCAGTAGACAGCTTCAAACGAAATCTTGAAACCTAGCTTTTATTTAGTAACAAATCTAGGGCGGCACAGTGGTGTAGTGGTTAGCACCGTCGCCTCACAGCAAGAGGGCCCTTCTGCGCAGAGTTTGCATGTTCTCCCTGTGTCAGCGTGGATTTTCCCCAGATACTCCGGCTTCCTCCCACAGTCCAAAGACATGCAGGTTAACTGGTGACTCTAAATTGTCCGTAGGTGTGAATGTGAGTGTGAATGGTTGTCTGTCTCTATGTGTCAGCCCTGTGATAGTCTGGTGACCTGTCCAGGGTGAACCCTGCCTCTCACCCAGGATAGGCTCCGGCCCCCCTGCGACACCCTACAGGATAAGCGGTTACGGAAAACAAATGAATGAATGAATAAAACTAAACTAAAACCAGGTGTGAAAAGACATTTTAGTACCTGCAATAAAATAAAAACTACACTTGACTTTAGAATAAAATGACAACTAACTGACAGAATATTGTGTACTTACTAAACGAACTAAAACAAGATAAATATACACAAAATGTCTTTTAGTTTTTGTCAATTTGGTTGTTTTTGTGAACAAAACAAGCATGAGGAGGCATAAGTGCTTGTTTACTGACACTGGGATTTCTACATGACTGTGAGTCAGGTGCCTTCACAAAGATTTGTAATGCCTATGCTGTACGTCTTTAATCTTGCCCCAATATAATAATTAAAGAAAACACTAAAACTGATACTGGACTCTTTAAAAAAAATTAAACTGAAACAAGTAAAACCACTCTAACTGAAACAAAACTAAAGTCAAAATACTAACTAACTCAGGTTCTAACTGGGATTACAGGTGTGAAGGATCACACTAACGACTGTGATGCAGGACCATCGTTAATGTCATTATTCACACCTGTGCTCCTTCTCTGTCATGATGCAGACTGTCAGAGAAGTCTCTAGGTGCTGAATATTAAAAGCTTGAGAGTGAGTCAAGAGAAGGTAAGAGTTTCAATTTATTCTAAACGCATGTGTCATCCAGATTGCAATTAGGCCTACAAGAGCTAAGTGGGGAAAAAGTGACCCTAATCCTGACAGCCACAAAATCCCTCAGTGGCCAAAAAGATCTGCAGAAACCACCACCTCTGGTAGTTACCATGCATCTAAAGCTGTGCAGACTTTGTTTATACCATTGCATTCTGGTCTGTTAAAGCTGCTTGAGAGACTGTTGGTTTCATGTATGAACAATTTCTGTCTGCACGACACAAAGACGCTTTAGCTTTTTGATTCTTAAGTCATTTTCCTGTGATATCTGTGTGAGTTTGAATATTTTCTGTTACTGTAGCTGCACTGGAAATATTTATATTGTGTCAGCGCTGAGGCAGGTAAATAAGAAAATACATAAAACATGGTCCTTAAATCACTCGCAGCTGCAACCTGCCAACAACAACTTTAAGCAGTGTTAAAAAACACTTTGTCTTTGAGTACACAGTTGTTTGCAAAACACTGCTAAACCCTTCCTCTTGTTCTTCTGCCTTTCCTGTTGTTGCTGTTATTATGTCAGAGCTGCCCTGATGCGACTGAGTTATTAATTAGTGTAACAATGTTCTGGTTCAGAGGAGGAACCCTGTCTAGCGTTGTTCCTGTAGCAGAGCACTAATTGCACCTTCAGGGAGGATCCCTGCACCTCAGACCTTCTGTGCGATCCCCTGGCTTGGCGACATTGTCGTCATCTGTGTTGCAACCTTTGCCATCCCTTGTTGACTGTGGATGGGAGTTTCGGTGCGAATCAGGGTGTGGGTTGTGTTTGTTGATGTCAGTGTTATGGATGTGGCAGGTAGCAGCAGAGAAAATGTGCTCAAATAGATCGGTTGCAAGACGTAGAAATATATTTTTGGCCTTCTTTGGGGATCTAAATGTTTTTGTGTTTAATCAAAGAATATTCATGACGTAACAACTTCAGATTAGGTGATGATAAAAATGCATGTGTGAAATTATAGTCAGTTAAAGTACCTTTTTTTACAGAGGAAGATTAAACAGTTTATTCTTTTTCTCTGTTGTGAAGTGAGATTTTTGATTTAACATTTAAAAAAAAATAAAGGCCATGAAAAGAGTCGAAGGTTGTTTTATCACCTTTGACTTCTTCTTGCAAGGTGGAGAATTTAGAGGCTGCACTAGATGAGCCGAAAAGTTTGTTCCTCCTCCTAATATAAAAAAGTAGATAACACATGAAAACCAAACTAAATCCTGTCAGTGACGTTTGTGTTTTGATCCTTCAAAATCCCTCGAAATGCTTAAAAGTATTGTCTCCAAAGTCTGCCAAAATAGAATTGAAACCATAAAGTTGTTTTGGACAAAGAACAGCCAATAAATTGCTTCCTAAATATTTCAAGACATCACCATTATGATGCTCACTCACTGTGGTCTGGTGAGGCTCTGAGTGAAGACGAAAATTACAGGAATACCCTTTAATCAACGAGTGCGGCAAACCAAGCACAGTGCTCAATTAAAATTCCACATGCGGCTCGGAGGCTTGTTGTCATCATCTAAACTGCTCTTCATAGTTCACTGATTGGTCTGGCCTGCAGCTGCAGAGCTCAACAGATTCTCAGTGCATGGTTTTATCAGACCAAAGTCAAGTCAACTTTATTTGTACAGCACTTTAAACACAAAGAGTTGATTCAAAGTGCTCTTACAGCAAACACAGAGAAAAGCAAAATCAAAAGAAGGAAGTGAGACACATGATAATAGCAATAAAATAATAATAATGTCTGTTTTCAGATGACTGTTGAAAACCTCAGTGGCGGGGGAGAATCGGACAATGGGAGGAGGAGAATTCCAGAGTTTTGGGGCAACGATAGAGAAAGCCCTGTCCCCATAACACTAAGTCCTGGATCTTGTGACAGACATAAGTCTTTGCTCAGACGATCTCAGCTCTCTCACAGTGTGATACAGGAGAGGAGCTCTATGATGTCAGAGGGGACGAGGCCATTTAACACTTTGTAGACAAACATCAGAATCTTTAAAGTATTGTGTGGCTAACGGGCAGCTGGTGTAGGGAGGCAAGAATGGGGGTAATGTGCTCCCTCTTGTTTTAGACCTTGTTAAAATGAAGGCGTGGATGACTTTGGACAAACTTCAATTCAGAATCAAATATGACTCCAAGATTTTATAGATTTCAAGGTCTGTGATGTAACAGAGGGGGCAATCTGCCAAGATAAGGGGAAATAATGCTGGTTAAGTGCTGGGGTCCAAATAAAATTGAGTTGGAGAAAATTTGCAGCCATCCATGATTTGATATTGTGAGGACATTTATTGAGTTCATTTAGTTTGTTGATGTTGTTTCGCTCTAAGGAGAGGTAGATCTGTGCGTCATACGCATAACAGCGAAAAGATATGTCATGTTTTGAATAATGTGCCCTAACGGAAGTGAATCAGTGGAGAAGAGGACTGGGCCAAGTATGGAACCTTGGGGTACACCACAGGAATTAATGCTGTACATTTTACTGATAAGTGTGTTAAAACCATTTCCTCTTTTATGTTGATAAAACGTATTCAGGGCAGAATGTATTTACTGTTGCAAATATCTGGGAGTTTAAGAAAATCTGGTAATGCTGTCGGCCAGTTGTTATTTTTTAACCTTTTGAAACCTGAGCAAATTGGCTTGATTTCTTTTAAAAACAAGAACAGATTACCCCAAAAAATATTATCAAGGAATTGGTAAAAAAAAAAAAAAAAAGAAAAGAAAAGAAAAGAAAGAAAGTAAGTTAGAAACGAACAAACAAGGAAATTCCTTGCAAAGAGTGCTTAAAAATTATAATAATTCTGTAACATAATTTTAAAAAGCAATATTGTTTTAGACATAATTTCCCCCCATCTTTTTTCTTTTTTCCCTATTTTTTAGTGTCTAAATCTATTTTATTTATTAATTTATTTATTTTTTTGCAATTTGTGTGATAATTTTGAAGTTGCTTTTTGCCTCTTCCCCCTTGTTTTTGAAAGAAATTGCACCAGTTCTAAAAGCAGCACAAGAAAAGCAACGTCACTCCTGGTTTCAAATGGTTAAAACAGCAATCTTGATTCAGATGTCTTAGATTTTTTTTTTCTTTTTTTTTGTAACCACAGTACGTAATGAGAGAGACATTTAACAGATGAAAAATCAACCTGTCAGTACTCTCTGGTGGAACACTGTTTGTTAATAACCTCACTCCCAGGTTGGCATTTCTCTCCTGTAATTCCATCTTGGCCGACACATACTGATGTATCTGATATAGCTATATGTCACTTCGACACATCTGTCAATTCGACCGACATCAAACGTCCTTTAAATGAACTCGTGTACATTAGCAGCTGGCAGCGAGCTGAGAGGATGCCAGACTCAGAGCACCTACAGTCGTCATTTTGATGTAAAGTGGCAAACTGTGGGCTGATGCCAATCACAGTGTGGAGTGTGTGTACAGTTAATGTGTGTTTGCATGAGAGCGACTGGAAAAAAAGAGATGTTTTGGCAGGTTTGTGCGTGTGCGTGTGTGTGTGTGTGTGTGTGTGTTGCACAGCGAGACACATGCCTTGTGTTAAGTGGCTGCGTGAGTCCCTTGTGACTCCTCTGCAAACTGGAATACTCCCCTGCTGTCAAGTCGCTTCGCTCCCGCCTCACCTCATGACCTCCCTCTCTCTGCTCCCACCACCTCCCACCCTCCTCCTCACCTTTCCTCGTCCTCTTCAACCCTCTCCTTTGTTCACCGTTTCCTCAGCCTGCTCCTGACTCTGTCTTCGTTACTCGTTTGAATCCCTGTTTATGTGGCTCCGCTAACAAATCCCGGCACCATGCTAATGGGGATGCCCTGCAGCAGCCTCTCAGCTGCTCATAAATAAAACAGAAGCGCACCTTTCTGCCCTGAAATATTTTTGAGTGAATGAACTTTTAATCTTGATGAATCAGAAATGAGACAGGATTGGGTTTCGAAATGAGAAACAGCCCTGTGTTCACTTTCACAGTTTTGCTGCAATTTGAACTTTTTCTGGGGTATAAATATGCAAATGTGCATTTTTGTAATTTATTTTCACTGTTTTCTAAAATATTTGGATTCAAAACATGAAGTTAGATCAACTGTTTTGTACTTTAAAGGTCCAGTGTGTAGGGGAATATATTTGCAGAAATCAGATATAACATAATAAGTATGTTTTTTAGTGTATAATCACCTGAAAATAACAATTGTAGTGTTTTGTTGCTGTAGAAGTCATTTATATCTACATAGGGAGCTGGTCTCATTTATGGAGATTGCACCACCATGTTTCTACAGTAGCCCATAACGGACAAACCTAACACTAGCTCTCGATAGGGTCATTCACGTTTTCGCATCAGCCAACAAAGTTAGAAGTCCCTCTTTGACGAGAGAATTGGGAAAAAACAGATTTTTTTTTTTTAACATGAAACTGCTTTGTCCAGTGTTTTTACCGCTTTAATCAACTAGTCCATTTGTTGCAGAGAGGAGGAGCCCTCTGTGGATAATTCGGCTCCGGGTAAAAAACCTCCTAAACATCTGGATCTTAAGTTATCGAAGAAAAACAGCGAGCACACATCAGCAGGTGCTAGGCTAACGGCCTGCCAAACAGCATTGAAGAAACATTGATTTGTAACTTTAAACTGCTTTATTCTGTTTCTAATGGTTTAAGTCACCCGGTCTGTTTTATGCTGGAGAGGAAGACCTCTGCAGATAATTCAGCTCCCAGTAAAATCTCCTGCACAATGAACACCGAAGGAATTCTAACCTGGAGAAGTTTCAGCCGGCTGCAATCTGCAATCCTCACCGCTACATTCCACTAAATCTCCTGAAATCTTACATACAGTTCCTTTAATATGCACGTCCAGAAACAGAACAGCATATTTATTCCCTTTCACTGAATGTTCTTTGCAATATACATATGTATTTATATTTCTTACCTCCAGAAAAACACAACTAAATTAAGGAAAAATATGTTTTCTAAAGCATAAACTGTTCGTATCTGTTTGATTTTAATTTCTACCGTGTTAACACTTTCAGTTGCTTTTTTATGAGATAATCTTTTTTGCTTTACTTGGTGTGAACGACACAAAATCAAAACAAGATGGCTGAATTCATTAGCACCACTTAATGGCTGGACGGCTCTTTTCATCATCACCATATGAGCTCTGAGTTAGCCTCTTAGCCCTGCTCAATGAGGCTCACATGACTCATTGCAAGTCCTTGTCTTCTCCGCTCATCGCTCCTTGTGATTCACATTAGCCAGCATGGATAGGGAGAACAAACAACAACAACAACAACAACAACAACAACAACAAGGCCAGGATTGTCAATGATGCGCGAATTCACCATATTGACAAACACGACTATCTTTCCGGAGTGGAAAAGATGGAGATGGAGAGAAAAAGGGAAAAGAGGGGGGTGGAGTGTAATTATCTGTGAAAGGCAGATGCTGTCATCTGCGTATTGGGAGAGTCCCCGTATCTCATAAGTTTTGGGCTGTGTGTGTGTGTGTGTGTGTGTGTGTGTGTGTGTGTGTGTGCGCATCTCGTCTCATCTGCATGTGTGCAGCGCTTTTGCCTTTTGTGCGAGCACGCAGCATGCGGCTGCCTGCGATCCAGGCCCTTGGAAATATCTTTTTTACTGAGCGATGGTATTTGGGGGGGGTGGGGGAAGGATTATCCTGTACAGAGAGACGGAGGGTGGCAGGGAGGGAGGAGACGGGTGGTAGGAAGGCAGGATGGGGCTGAGGTGCAGTTGGTGTGTGTGTGTGTGTGCTCTGCAGGAGGGTGTGTGTGTAAGGCAGCAAGGAAGATTGTCCCTGGTAGGGGGTGGCATGGTGAAACGCTTTGGATTGCCAAGCCTGTCATATCACCAAGGCTGTGAGAGTCAGATAAAACTCTCTCTGTCCTCCTTCCTTTTCTTTCTTCTTCCATTCATTCCCCCCTCTCATCCATCTCTCTTTCACACTCTGGACTCCTTTCATTTCCTTTTATTTGCTGGGTCTCACCTTCATTTCCTCACCCATTTGTCTTTCTTCACGTCTAAACTTTAACGCCGGCCGCACTTTCTCAGTTTTCTGTTTGTGTCCGTATACCTTTTTGTGTCCCGCTCGACCAATCACGCTTGCTGATTACAGCACACATACATCACATCCACAGACGTGATTGCCTTTCAGAATAAAAACCGAAATCTAACAAGGTCGGTCCCATTTCCCATTCCGTTCCCATTACCCGCCTGGAGAGAAGATGGCCAGCACTCAGAGGGGGGTCTGTAATCAAAATAGATGAAGCCATCTGAGAAAGACGGGAATCAGTCATGCTTCCAGATCGGGCCGACCGCAGGCGTTCTTCCTGTGTTCCCCAGTACAGAAGAGATGGAGAACAATGAACAGAGAGGATTTGGATGGTGGTTTATAATGTTTAATGATGTTTGATAACAAAAACGAGAGATTTCATAGGTCCAGTTTTCTCCTATTCCCACTACAATGTGTTTCAGATGTCCTTTTCAAGCCCAACGAAGCTTCCTATCTGCTGGCAGGTCTTTCAAAGTTCATAGATAAGATGAAAGAAACATGAGATGTGGATAAGAGAGTGAAAACAACTCTCCCGTCTCTATTGAAGTCAAGGAGTTTTGCCTCTTCCAGGCACTCTGTCTGTTTGTGTGAGGAGTTTGAGGCACCCTGCTCCAGGTACGGGGCCTGGGGAGAGATATGCTCCGTTATCTGCATGACTGGAAAATTTGATCTTTTCCTGAGAGAGATTCAGAGTAAAGACGGATACAGAAAACAGGCGAAAAACAGAAGTAGGACCTGACAAGAGTTATCTCTCTCTCAGAAGTTTATCTGTGCTGCCAAAGCATGTATGGGCATTAATAACAATATCATGTGCTCAAGTGAAATACATGCATACAGAGATATTCTTGAACCCACGAGTCCTCCAAATATGAAGTACGTGTTCAATACTTCGCATTTTCTTGCTAATGCAATGCCCCTTTTGGCAGGACGGCATCATTTCCTTACACCTCCCAAAAACCATTTCAAATCTCACACCCACATAAATCAGTTTTATGATGTGACAATGCCATAGTCAAAGTTTGAGTTAGAATAGGTGCTTAGTGACCAAGTGATAAAGGTTAGGGCACAATCGTGGCTGTAATCAAATTAAAGCAGCAATGGCTGTTTATAGGAAACAAATCCTAGTCTCATCCGAGGTTGCTTAAATCTGCCGCTTGGTCAGTGACTTCTGAAGGCGTCAGGGGGAAATAACGAAAATGAAGGCAGCGGTAGTCCAAGTCAGGTTGGTGGGGTTGGCTGTGGATGGGTCCAACAGCCACCGCTTTTCACCTGGGAAGCCAGTGTTCACTTACCGTAGGATTGTAAAGCCAAACCCTGTTCTTTTTTCCTAAACCCAACCACGTGCATATGTTGTTGAAGGTAATGAAACATTAATTTGCGGTGCTGTACCGACGTAGTAGGTTTATTTTGAAAGAGACTGTATGCAGATGGTACATTTCCTGTGAAAACTAAAGTATATTTTGAAAACAGACAATGCAGGTAACAAAACTTGCAGAACTTGACACGGTGTCCAAGAACATCAACAACCAATGCATCCAGGGTACCTTGCACGTTGTATGACCACATGGAAAGTAAGTGACCAAACTCTAGGCACCCCTCCACTGTCAGTTTTGGATGTACAGGGACTGCATGTCAAGTTACGCTCAGTAAACTTTTTTAAAGAAAACCTCTGATGTATTACTTTATTGGGTTAAACCGACAAAAGTATGTGGTTTGGCTCAGAAAAAACCCCCAACATGGTTTGACTTAAAATAAAAATGTATCGTCATTCAACAGTGCATATGATATCCTACAAAAATGCACTGAAGTAAGTATGTTTGTTACTGATGTGACTGTTATAAACTAACTCGGATGACTTTTGGTTTCACACAGGACACAGTGGTTTCTTGGGTGAAAGTTTGGTCGACCCTTTCTTGCTCTTTTTATTACGCCAATTGGTCGGACACTACTTGATGTGTCTCATACCAATGCTAAAGGTGCCTCTGTGCATCAGAATCTGATGCCAAGAGTCACTGACCAAACTTCTGTATTTGACGAGCTGACTTGAGGGATGGCGCCTGTCAAGCTGCAGACCACTGTTGAAAACAAAGCAGGTCTTTCAGGACGCGAACACTGCTCTCGCTGCTCTCACTGCTCTCGCTGGTGAAAGTCAGTGTTTGTTGGACCCATCCACCACCCCTGCTGCCCACCATACTCTGACTTTCGCTGCCTTAACTTTCATTCTTGTCCCACCATGTCTCCCCCTGACGCCGCTGAGCACCGTTAAACGATAACGGCGATGAACGCATATCAGGCTGATGGTAAAGGACGGCTTTTTTCAACGGTGTCTGACACTGCAAGTCACTGCCAAAGCACTGGATTTCGACAACTTCGGAGTGAGACCAGGTTGCGTTAACCACAGCGTTGTTTCAACGTATCCACTACATAATAACGTACAATGCCACCTATTTTCTGGTGATTGGGTTGTAAGTGCACATGTCAGGATGCTTCCCATGGTGGAAATGGAGGCTAATGTCCCACAGAGTATTGGAAATGCTCAATAGTGCCAATGACAGCTTAGATAACCAACAAACATTAAAAAATGTAAATTTAAATCTTTGATAGTTTTCTTCTCACATCATAGTTCAGGTGAACGACAGACGTTGTCTCTTGTCAGTACAAAACTGTATTCTGCATTCATTAATCTACAAGCTGCCAAAAGTAGGGCACTAGAACATGGTAATAAACAATTTGTTTATCCAGTAAGGAATTAAAACACAGATTCTTCTCTAGCTGCCAAGTTTATGAGCAAAGTATCAGTGATTGGATTAGTGCTTAGCTAAAAGCAGCACAGATCAGTGTAGTGAGTTTAGATCCACTGAAGCTTCACACCGAGGACCTCCAACATAGCTGGCAGACAGAACGGGGCGCCCAGTGCCCGCTGACAGCCGCTCGTCACCTCATGTGATTTCATCATTTCTTTATTTGTTGGCTTCTGTCTCTGTGTTTATCTCACTCGTTCTGACCTTTGCTGAGGTCTGTCCGTCTTTTACCCATCAGCCCCCTGCTGGTTTTCAAATTAGACTATTTGGAAAAAAAAACAACAACTCTCTGAGCAGCCCAGCAGCCCACACCCACTACCCTTTCACCCACTCATCATCTTATTCATTCACCCAGATACACCCCCACCCAGCCCCGCTTCAACCCCTCCCTTCCCCTCCGCCCTCCTGCATCTTCAGCCGTGCACGCTCCAAGATCTGGGTCAACCGTATCAAACACCAAAATGCGCCTGCTCCTTCTCCTCTCTGGTGTGTGTTTAGTGTGTGTGTGTGGAGCACAGATAGTGTGTGTGTGTGTGTGTGCAGGAGGAAAAAGTGGGGGTTCTACAGTACTGTTGTTTTATCAGAAATTGCTCAGGGGGCGTCTGATGAAGAAATCCAGTTTTATCAAAGGGATCTTTGTGTGTGTGTGTGTGTGTGTGTGTATACATGCATAAAAAAGCAAACTGTTTCTGTAATAATGCATATGTATATGTGTTTGTGTGTGTGAGAGAGAGCCAAACAGAAAACAAAGCGTGCGGGGGATGTGTGTGTAAATGTTGCTCTAATTAAAGGGGGTCTGGCCTGAGTGTCTGGGCACACAATCCACTCTTATGTCTGCATGTCAGGGGTGTGTGTGTCTCTATTTGTGTGTGTGTTTACATGGCCCAACTGGCACGGGGCCGATGCCATTTGGATTTAGCGAGGTGAGAGAGGGAGAGGTAGCCTGCCTGGCGATGCCTCCCCTGAGTCAGGTGCACGATGGGGCCATCTTTCTTCCTCTATTTCACTTTTTGTCATTCATGTCTACCTTGATCTTCTCTTTGCCTTGCTCTCTTCCTCATGCAGACATAGTTTATCCATCGTTCAAGGTTGAAATCCAGTCTTTGTAAAGGCAAAAAATCTCAGTTCAGTCCGTGGCTTCAGTCTAAAGACTAGACTAGATGAAACTAGGAAGAATTCAGAGAGCAAATTTCTCCACCAAGGTCAGTAAGTCTTCTAATTTTTGACATTTAAGGCCACATGGGTGTAGTTTTTGGGTCTTTGCATACTTTCGATTTTTAGTATACCCACATTTTTTAGTGTTTATTAGAGAATATTAAATGCGGTGTTCACACTATGAGTGACACAGCAACAGCGTGACCAGCTTCATTATTGTCAAGTTGCTGCTGAAGTGTTGTTCAAGCATTTGTTAACGTTGCCACAGGCTTGTGTGTCTGCTGCCTGCCACCTCCACTGAGCGTCATCTAAAGTTTGTATTTGGACATAAAATAAATGCCTGTGATCAGAGTCTGAGCCCCATTTTAACATCACATTATGCTGCCCCGTTGCATCCCTGTATGCACCACGGCACACAGAAAGCTAGCATAGCGTCAGCTAACTAAGCTAACTTACACAATACCACAGCTAAACACAAACCATATGAGTGGCTGATGCCTCACTGCAGCACTGAAAAATGTTGAGGTCAGCTCAACTTTGATTTGAAGCGCATCACGACCATCAGCAGCAACAAGTGTTGGGCGTCTGTTTGTATCTGTGTGCCACCAGCTTCCGTTGAAAATGAATTGTAGTCTGTTGCTGTGTCACTCGTGGTGTGAACACAGCAGTAAGATTGACTCAAATCTGTGACAAGTAGGGCTGGATACCAGTGCCAGTACGATTTCCCTAAAAGTGATACAAATACTAACAGAGTGTGATATCCTTTTCAATGCAGCTGCAAGTTGTTTGCACATATTAGATACTGCATATCATAGGCCATGTTTAACAAAAACAATCCGCTGAAAACGGAGTTGTTTCTTATTTTAGTTTTGAAAAAAGTTCCGCGTTCAGATGACGACATTTTGATAACAATCACAGTGCACATGGATCCGCAAAAATGACCAAAAACCCTGTAGTATACATGCCAGGCCAGTAGTTGGCAGTGTGACTCTGTAATGAAACAACACGTGCCTGTGCACATGCGCCTCCTTCTACAGAGTGGTGATGTATAAACAAACAAAATGGCAACCACACGAATGTTTGTCTGGACGGACGACGAGGTAAAGTTGCTACAGTAAATCTACACTTTGCTGGAGAAGTGTTGATAAATTCAACAGGGTGAGCAGCACAAACAGAGCTCAGGAGTCCGCCATTGTTGTGATGGTCGAAATAGGCCACACATACCAGAATTTGGCAACCAATTAAAGTAAGACAATATCTATAAAACATTTTTTGCAAGGTCATGAATGTGACGCTGCAGATTTTGTGAGAACTGGATAAAATGTGTAGGAGGAGTGGTGAAAAAGTGATGTCTTGTAAATGGTTGTAATTTTTGTGGCTTAACAAGTTTTTCTTGAAGCGAAGAGTCCAGACAAATTAATTTATATGTGGAGTTATCAACAACAAAAACTAAAAATGTGTTCCATAATCTAACCCTGCAGCAAAGTTCACTGAAGTTGTCAAGTTTTGACAAGAAATATAAAACAAGAATGTCTATTATATATTTAAAACTGTGGGGATGAATTTTCGATGGTTTCTCCTTTTGAGGGAAAACACATCATTTTAATTACTGCAGCTTCACAGACCACACACACTGTGCTTAATTCACACCCCTGTCCCCTCCCTGCTGCCAATATCCTTGTTTATATGCTCACACACACACACACACACACACATACACACACACGCGCAGACTTACAGACTTAACATATGTGGTCTCTCTCACAGTGACAGTGGCCCCGACAGCTTGGCCTGACAGTGAGAGGAGACTGACCCGTCAGAGTGGATTTAACCCGACTGTCACTGAGTGATGGGGCACTCGAGGGGTGCAGGACCGTTGTGTGTGTGTGTGTGTGTGATATTTTCGGGGGTGAGGGATGGGAGGATTTGGGTGCATCCCTCTTGGCACATCGGCGGGGTCAGGGGCTCCGGGGCAGCAGACACCATGGACTTGTTGTGTGGGGTGAATTCAGTGTTGTTGGTTGTACGTTTTGAGTGTCTTATTTGTGTACATATGGGCGTCTGGAACGAGGGCGAGCTGACAGATGGGGGTGGGCAAGTTGTGTCTGGTCAATATCATCACGGGCCAGCGAGCCCAAATATTATCTGGGTCCTGAACTGTGGCTTTTCTGGGTTACATGCTGGACAGAAAACAAAACAGAGAGTGAAGGACAGAAAAAAAGCAGATGGTGTTTATGTAAAAAGAAGAGGATTTGAGTGTTGGAGGAAGACGAGTGGAAAGTGAGTGACAGATGAAGAGAAAGAAATGATGTACCAGCACCATCAGGTGTGTTTGGGCTCCTGCTGCTATCCTTACCATGGCAACGATTGTTTACATTGCTCTCACCTGGGCAGTCGACTCCAGGGACTGAGGATTATTAAAGCGAGGAGAATGAGTGGAGGGGTGGAAAAAGAAAGGAAGAGAGTGAGAGAATCAGGGGATGAGGGAGGGTGTTGGCGGTGGTGGTTGCAGATGATGCCACAGTTGGTGTGGTGTTAACGGCCAAACAGTGCCCTACGGCGACAGTAATAAACCAAAACGGCTGCTGGTGGCTTTGTTGGCCAAAATGGGCGATTAGTCTGATTGGTGTCTCGACTGCTCAGCCCTAAAGTAAACACAGACACACAGAGAGACAGATACCCTGGCTAGCAGGCATGTTTGGGCTTTTTTAAAGCTGCAGTACTCGAGATCTTTTTTTAATAAAAAACATGATAGTCTAAAACCCGGTTTTCACCAAACACTTTTGGTATGGTACCTTTGGAACCCTTCAGACATGGTACCTAGACCCTAGCGTCTCCACCGCAATCAGTACTCTTAAATGTGGGCGGGGTTGTTGTCACTCACTGCTCCATCTAGCACTCACTGTATTTCCTCAGTATCAGTGACACAGATGGAAGTCTGCACCTGGTTTATCGTCCACAGAACGAGGCTGCACGTGACATTTTCAGAACAACATGTAGTATATGAAATATTTAAGGTGTGTTGATGAGTTCACGTCGTCAGCTCATGCACTGAGTAACATTACAAGTTAACGTTCCACCTTAAAAGTTGCCGGCAGTCTTGTCTTGTTTAATAAGTCACAACTCTAAAGTCGTTGCACTCAAGTCCCAAGTACTAAATGTTGAGTTTCAAGTCCTTAACAAGTCATAATGTGCTCTTCATCACGTGTGATGCCTTGCTGTTTTATCACAGCGAAGGGGAGAATGCCAGCCGATTCCTGCGTCCCAATGGCAGGTTTATAGCCACAGTTTACATCTAGTTAGTTGAATTAGTTTCTGTTTTATATTTCACTCATCTTATTTAAAAAAAGAAAAAAAAGAAAAAATGTAATCGTTGGGCCTGGTGGAAAGTATCCGAGTAAGTCCAAGTGAAGTCACGAATCATTGGCGTCAAAGTTTAAGTTGAGTCAAGTCTCTTTGATTTTTGTCAGGTCTAAAGTTTTAAAATTTGTGACTCAGGTCTGACTTGAGTCAGAGTATCTGTAGTTCTGATGAGTTATACTGTGTATTTATCCACAAGAGTTGATGAACTGAAATATAACAAGGCTGGATTCACATTTTGCTTGACTGCGGCAGAAGTAACTTCCATGTGAGGCAGTGAAAACGAGTTAAATAACATGTCAGAGTACTGATGGTGTCATTGCTCAGCCTTTTGCCTCCCAAGTTAAAATGCTGATGCTCAAGCAGGTGAGGTAAACTCTGCAGCAGCTGTCAGCCAGCTGCATGTCAGTGCGCTCATGTCAAACTTCTCCTCTTGAGCTTTAAGATTAAAATAGAAAAACAGCAATGAGTGAGTCCTGAATCATCAGAGGAGGCTGGAATTTTCACTTTTGCTGTCGTATGTTTTTATTCAGGTGCTGTATTTAAGTACAAATTCAAGGTACAGTATTTCCATTTAATGCAATGTCATAATTAGCATTTTTGCTGGTCAAGCATTAGCTAGAAAGCTCCAGATCATCAGACCAGATCATAAAAATTTCATATGACTTGACTCGTCTTACCTTACTTATAGTAGGGACTCGACTTGACTTGCTTGATTCTCACCACAGTAACTTTAGACTTGTTATCTTTTTTGGATTTCCTAGCTCTGCTCCATCCATTTTTAAAATGTCTGCCGTGTCCTACGATCATATCTCTTGTGAATTGACCCTTCGCTAAGTCCCGCCCCGGGTCCGACAACAACACAGCTGTGCTCCATTGACTCTGATGCAGTCGTTTCAGATTTCCTTCATTTTCAGGCTGGTTTTGTGGATTTGGAGCTAAATGTTGTGCCTGGGGCACATCGTGTATTAATGATACTCGTTACCTGGAGAGCTTGGAAAAAGATATACGTTTCTTCCAGGGACGGCGCTATAGCCCCGTCAAAAATCTGTGTAGCGGAGGGGCGGGGGGAGTCTTTTGTTTATACTCGCACGTTAGGCTAAGGCTAGCTAGCCTACAGTCCGTTGCAATAGATCGTTTTGTGATCAAGAAAAAAGAGTGCAGGTAGAAAATGAAGACCAAGAAGAGGGAGTTTCGAAAAATGAATCTGAGAGAGGAACTCGTGAGCCAGGACGTGAAGGAGCTCCAGAGCAGTCCATCGCTGCTAGCTGCTCTACAGCCCCCGTTAGCTGCACTGCTGACACAGACACCGCTCCCTCTGATTTAAGCCAGTCACCTGTTGATGAACCAAGGCGGCCTCTTCTTCGGCGTTATCCAGCCACGAAAGTTGGACAGCAGGATCGCTACTTCAATCATAGATGGTATGAGGATTACAAATGGCTGGAATATTCATATTAATTATGCGTATGGAATAAATACACTTGCTGTTGCATTTTGGATGTATTGTCTGGTTATTGGCAGGTGCATGGGCGTTGTCCGGTGCTGTATCTGTCACCTTTGCACGTGAAACATTTTTACTATTGCCTTGTGGTCACTTGTATTAGGCTTAACTATTTTGTTGGATATTCTTTGGCCAAATTCAGTTAAAACCACTTTTATATCAAACATGTTTGTGTTGTGTATCATAGCGGCTTTTATTGAAAAAACAAGAACCTCCTTATAAAGTAACTGAAGTCATGAAAATCAGTTATTTTCTTAGCACCCCCATGTATCGGTCAAGCTCCCCCTTAGCCCCGGGAGAGACTAAATCCTGGTGCCGTGCCTGGTTTCTTCCCTGTTTAAACCCTGAAAAGTGTAGGGTTAGCTAGCTAGCTACTGAAGATATAGCCTACTGAATGTATACACATGCTGCTTTTGCTTTTTAATGATTGTAACAGTGAAACAAAGACCGACCCTGCCGTACAGGAACCAGTGAAGGGAAGCAGGGAAACTTTGCTGATATTCAACCAGCTGTGTGTCATCGCAGTGTGTGCAGATGAACGGTGTTTTGCCTCCCTGCCCGTCTGGCGGTGGAGGGCCAGGTTCTGGCAGCAGCACGAGGACGAAGCCAAACATGGTTCATCTGCACACACTGTGATGCCACACAGCTGGTTCAGTATCAGCAAAGTTTCCCTTTATATTCATTGTCTTGTGTGGCGATCAGCAGTGATGTGGTGGTTCACTTTTACACTGTGATCTGTAGCCTATAGTTCGGCTTTAGCTTCTGACTATCTTTGTCTTTTTAACCTGTTGTTTCTGCTGAGTCAGTTTGACATCCTGGATATATCCTTCAAACACAGACTGCAGACCCCTCTGTCTGCTTCTCTCTGGAATCACTCTTTCATTTTAACAAAAATATGATAATATTTCTTCAGGGAGTGCAGTTAGTTAAAGTGTGGGCACCATGCTTACTCTGACAACTTGTCGGACCATCATAAAGGGGCGGGGCTTAGCAAAAGGTCAGTTACGCTACACTGCCCCATGATCTGTGTGGTACTACTCCGTATATGTACGGTATAAGCTCACAGAAAACTCAAAGAGGGAGAAAAAGAACACAAGGTACAGACAGAAAGCTCCGTCTGTATTTGTTTCTGACGTTGGGCATAAATCAGCCATTACACCCACATCTAATAGTTTGACAAACAGTCATGTATTTTTCAAATGAGGCCATTAAAGTGTGTTAAAAGGAAGAAAATAAACTGATGAGGGAAGAAAGTTCCCCTTTGTTTCTGTGGATCATTAGGACGTTGGCGAGCGGACAACACGGTGTGATTAAGTGCTGTTTGCAAAGTGTAACTCGCACGCCACTATAGATTCTTTAAACTGACAGTTTAAACTCTTGCAGAAAATGTTTCTGCTGAACAAGATGCACATAATAGACTGAGCCCTGCAGTAGCTCCAAATTAGTCACAGGCAGAGACGTAGGTGCAAATGCATGCACATGTATTTACACGCACAAACACACTGCAATGTAGACGGACAAATTACACTCTAATAACTGCATCCGCTCCGTGGCTACTTTCACAGAGCTCCACTGGTGGTGCATCCTTTCTTTCTTTCTGCCTTCCTTTCCCTCTTTGAGCTCAGTATCCCACTGACTCTCCAGACTGGCTCGCTCAGCCCCTCAGCGCACACACAAATGACACACCGAGACACACATGGATGCACAAACTCATTCCCCCACATACACAGAAACATGTCCATGTACTCTGTCGCTCTTTTTCTTGCATACACACACACATGCACACAGCAGAGAACATGAGGTGCCTAGCAGGGGGCGGTTTTGATTGACCAAGCACTTTATGACTCTTAAATGGCTTTATTGCCTTCGTACTTAACCCCCACACACCACCTCCTTCCTCCCTGTCACACCACAACACACACACACAGTCCTCAGGCCGTCTCTGCGATGGGGAATTAATGAGAGCCATCACTAACCTCATACACACACACACACACACTCACACACACATACATATTGCCACCCAGCTTGCGATTTGAGCTCCCTCCTACTGTCTGGAATCCATCAAGGTCACCCCACAAATCTAAAGCTCTGCTCCTCCCTCTGGGGTCTTTCTGTTTGCCCTCCATGACCTCGCTTTGATTTTTTTTCTTCTTAAATTTTGGGAGCAGGCCAGGATTCGTGTCTAATGACTTTGTTACTGTACAAAGCGGGTCGATATGAGAGATTGGGTTGATTGATTTTAATTGACAGGACACCAGGGCGTTGGAGGTGCAGACTGCCAGTAGGATGGGACAAGGGTTCGACTGATATGAGAATATGAAGGCTTCCCCATAAATTTGTTCGAATTTGACCTCTGTTGTCGCCAAAGTGACAAAGAGAGAGATTTTGTGTTTCATTTTCATTTCATAGTGTAGAAAAGCATCCGCAAACCACCCAAAAACATCAAGGAATCTGATTAAATCTGATTAAAATGCACAGCCCACACCCGCTGCTTGCAGTAGGTTTTGCTTTCCACCTTCTTCAGCACTGCTTGCGCTGAGTTGAACGGTGACAGAGCAGTACACATCAAGGTGGCTAGCTTTACGCCAAAAACAAACCAAGCAGCGGCAAAGTGCGGCCTGCGGCAAGCTGGCAAGCAACAGCTAAGATGCGGTGGGCGCTCTGAGCTGTGGCCGTTTGATTCTGCAGTGAAGTGGGGCCAAACTAAAAGCTGGGGATAGTTTACAGAGAATACCCGCAGCCAATCAGGAAGAAATTCTTCACACCTGAATCACATTAACACACCTCCCAGCTGCAGAATTATGTAGTATTGTGGCGAGCTGCACTTCGCTGCTGCTTGGTGTGTTTCGGCATTAGCATCGGAGGAACACAGATTTAGCCACACATATTTGAGCCTCAGTCAAACCCAGACTTATATGAGAGGCCTGTCGTGCACCAAAACTGGCAACTAGCAGACGTAGAATAGCAAGTGTAAAATCTTTACTTTAGCTCGCCCTCACCAAAGACACAACCACATAGATCAACTGTGAAAGCCGCTTATAACGACCCATATGTATGTTTATTGCAAGCCAGTGGCCATAGTAATTATAACAGGAGCAGATGAGACATGATGAAGCATAAAAACGACCGTGCTATGTTGTACAAATTTCAAAGAAGCCCCTATAATGTGGGTGGGATTTGTGGTGGATGGGTCAAACAAACACAGGACTTTGACCCAGCGGTGTTCATGTCCTTAAGTCAAGGTTGACTTCTTTTAAACAATGTAGCGTAATATGCTAGGATGGGTAGCATGCTACACTAGTGACAAATGTGACGTGTTGTGTGCCAAACCATGATATCTTTCCAATACGTAACCACATGTTATGAGCGTAACTACGACAGTTTCATGTGTTTAAAACTGCTGTATTTAGGACGGTAATATATGTCGTTTTGTGGCTGTTCATGACCTATTCTGTCGTGCAGGTCTGAGAGAGTGCTGCTTTTATTTGTTCACGTTGTTAGTTAGTTTGTAGGCTAACTGGCAGTGGTTGGCACAACGTTAATGGTTGTGAAACACACAATAATACCTGCTTTAATGGGGTCTTTCGGTAGATAGTAAATGGAAGCTTTAGGGTCTGGTTTGCATCCAAAAACTGCACACTGTTCACAATGCTAATGCTAACTCTGCTCTCTGTACTGATAAGTCTGCTCTGCACGGGAGGTTTCAGGTTTCTTGCCGGTGTTGTGTCGCAGTCTGTTCCTCTGTCCATATGTGTTCCCGTATAAGACAGTGACTGGCTTCTGAGTTAGTGACGTACCTAATCTAGCTTGTCCAGCGTACGTTGAATCTCAGATTTCAGGGAAGTGCACAGACATAACCCCCGTTAGTAGTGGAATTAACAAACTTTGCACAGATACAAGTCAGTATATTCAAGGTTGGACATTTTAGCGGACATATACTTGTACAGGGAAATAGTGAATCAAGCATCACATCATAAAATCAGCAAACCTCTCCACTCCCTTAAAACATACACATTTTACAATGTTATGACATTATGTAGTACACGACTTACACTCATTTCCTCTATATCAGTATTCCACTCAGGTGGTGATGTTCCCGTCCATAGTGAGGGGGAAGATCATCCCTCAGCCTGAAAACGTTGGCTCGAGCCCAGTGTGCTGACAGAAAATCTAATCCTGCTGTTGTGCCCTTGAGCTAGACACTGAACCACTCTCTGTCACTGACCTCTGAGCTCTGTGCAGAGGAGGGCAAGCGAAAGGAAAATTCCCAATGGGGATTAATGCAGTATCACGTTATTAATACATAGTGTAGGCAAACAAGCCATTGAACACTATAAGCTACGATAAACCTCTGACAAGAGGTGTCATAGTGGTCGCAGTGCTTTTGAGTTTTGGGCCTGCATCATGGTTGTTTTGACTTGTAACCACTCTCTCAAGGTCCTAGTTCAAAGGGATTGATGGTGGAATGTAACCAAGTACATTTGCCTATACTTGGGTACAAGTTTTAGGTACTTGTACCTGAGGATTTTCCTTTTATGTAACTTTATACTTCTACTCCACTACCTCTCAGAGGTAAATATTGTACTGCTTTCTTACTTTTCACTTCGCAATTTTTCATACCCTTCCTGTCCAGTGAAAACCATGTATCTCCACATTTGGTAAATTCGAATGTTTGTGATAAACTGAAGGAGGAAGTGTTCCTTTATGAGCTGAGGGAATTTTTCCTACTAATAAAGCTAAATAAACTCTTCAAAAACCCTCTTGGATCAGCTGGAAAATGCATCGTCACAAAGCTGAAAACAGGGCTGCTTTTCTGATACTATGACCAGCGGACTTATTAGAGATACGTGCCCCGCACAGGACAGGGACTATAAACATATGATGATCTCATGGAATATGATGCATTGCTGTAGATCAGGGGTGGTGAAACTGCGAACTGTTTTGAAATGGCCTGTGTCCACTTTTTAAAAGTAAACTAGAACATGGCTTGAGCATATTTCTATTAGACTGTGCTGTATGTACATCGCACTGCCTCATCAAAACACTATGTCACTTTAATCTTGAACAACTACAAGCAAGTCCTGCCACTGCACCTCTTAATATGAACACTACATGTCACTACGTCACCTACAATGATTGATTACTAGTCGATAAAAACGGTGGTGGTGGTGGTGGTGGACAAAGATGGAAGTTAGAGAAATACTTTTTGTAATATGTGGACACACCAATAAACTACTATAATGTCAAACATTAAACTGTTTAGTAGTGTTGTGCAGTTATTTTGATAACTAACATTTTTCCATGAAGGCATGCGAGAAAAACAAAGTTTGTCAAATACCCGTGCTTGGGCAGTGACAAAAAAGCTGTCCTTTTCACGTCTGCATTATACGTGACCAGTTAGGCAGTGTCAGGTGGAAATGTGGCCAGACAACAGCATAAGTTAAGAGGGTGAAAAGTCAGAGTAATGGTGGATGGGTCAAACAATCATTGACTTTCACCCAGGAGGCCGGTGTTCACCTCCTACGTGAATATAAAGCCAAACCCTGTTAAATCTTTCTAAATCTAACCACGTGCTTTTGTTGCCTAAACTTAACCACGTGCATTAGTTGTTGAAGAAAAAATTCACGATGCTGTACCGACGTATTGACAGGCTGAAGTTGACATGGCGTCCCAGAGCGTCAACAACAAATGAACCCAGGGTCCATGATTGAGCGTCAGTATGTGACGAGGTCGTAGTGAGAATGTGTTGACACGGCATGACTAATTGATTTACAAATGGCTGCTTTATAAAATGCAACATACTCATTAATGCAGCAGTAACATTAATCTAAAACTAACATCATATATAATAGTTAAACAGTGACAGGGAACATTTTCCTGTCCAATGAGTACTTTGACTTTTCACACTTTAACTACATATTGTTGCTGATACCAACATACTTAGCTGAATTAAGGTCTTGAATGCAGGATTTTTTCTCGTGGTGGATTATTTCTCCAGTGTGGTTTTAGTGTTTTTACTTCAGTAAAGGATATTAACGCTTCTTCCAGCACTGCTTTTGAGTATCAGACTCGTAACTAAGCTGTCAGAACCCATCCCCTCTGGATCAGCGTTTTTTAATCTGTTGTATTTTGCTGTGAATCCAACTCGACTACAACTTCCATCCCCCCCATGATGATATAGGAGGTGACGTTTGATTTTCAGCGGAGTACTCCTCTAAGACTTGGGTTTAAGACATAATATAAGATTTTCTCATTCTCACCGGGGTTTGGCTGTCAGGTCCATGCCTGCAGGTCTCGGCCAGAAAACAGGGTGGAGCCATAATCACACAAATTACAATTGTGTCGTCGTGCTGTCTCTCTCCATCTGCCATCCACCAGGAGTTCTTGTCACCTCAGAGCTGCTGAGGTGTGACGGCCTCGACGTTGTACATGTGTGTGTGTGTGTTTCCCTGCTAAGCGGGAGTCGCTGTGAACCTTCACCCTGACAGAGCGGGCGGCTGCCAGGCTGATGAACTCCTACCCCAAGGTTTTACAAACACAGTTAACACTGACCTCCTGAGTGCATGGCCTCCCTCCAGCTCTTTAAGCACCACTAGATCCTTAAATAAGACTGCCGTTTAAGACTTTAAAGGAACCAGACTTTCAGGCAGCCTTTGTTCCAGTTCAGCCAGAAGTGCACTATGAGAATCAGCCTGAAGAAGATTGAAACTAACTTTAGATAGAAAATTACTTAGAAATCATCTTTTTAGGTTGTTCGGTTTGAAGGAAGTAAAGCTCAACATTCGGTCTACTTTTATTTTAACTAATAAAGGAACAGTGTGCAGGATTTAGTGCCATCTAGCAGTGAGAATTGCAGATTGCAACGAGCTGATACTTCCATGTGCCACGTGTGAACTCCTGGTTAGGATTCATAGTGTTCATCGTTCAGGAGGTTTTAACTGGGAGCTGAATTATCCGCTGAGGTCTCTTCATCTCCAAAACAACCAGATCTGGTGATTTAAACCGGTAAAAACACTGACTAAAGCAGCTTCACGTTAAAAATCAGTTTTGTTTTCTTTTGTCGATGTTGTTCAGCTTGTTGCATGTGCGCTGCTAGCCCAGCACCCGCTAATGTTTGCTCACCTTTTTTCAATGATAACTTAAGATCCAGATGCTCGGCAGGTTTTGAGCGGGACTCGGATTATCCACAGAGGTCTCTTCCTCTCCAAAACAAACAGACTCTGTGATTTAAACTGGTGAAAACACTGAATAAAGCAGCTTCACGTTAAAATAATTAGTGTTTTCCAACACTGCTTGTCGCGGAGGGGCTGCTAACCACAGTGGCCAGTGTTTGGTTTGTCTGTTCTGGGCTACTGTAGAAACATGGCGGTGCAACATGGCGATCTCTGTAGACGAGGACCTGCTCCCCATGTAGATATAAACGTCTCAGTATAAGGTAACACATAGACAACAATTCTTATTTTCAGGTGATTACACACTACAGAAAATAAACTTTATTTATGACATTCCATTTCTGCCAATAAATCTCTCTGAAGGTGCGGACACACCAAACCGACATCAAAGAACTAGCGGTGACGAAAGCCAACTGTTGCATCGTCTACGTCGCCCTGTGTCAGTTGCATTTGAACACACTGCACGGACTACATCCGACGGCCAAGTGGCACGTATGTTCTGCACCTGCGTGAGAGAGAGCGGAGTGACAGAGTGGTACATCCTGTCAGCCGAGGGGTTTCCTATCTGTGCAGCTGAGCACGGCAGCACCTCCATGGACTATTACATCCAGACGGTCCCGGTGTTTCCTCCGCAGGCTCCACTTCACTCAGCTGCCTGATATACCCGCTGCTTCTTCCCACTTTAACCTGAATAACAAACCAGGGCTCGGTGCTCCGGTTGGATCCAAACAGAGAGCTGGGGCTAGCTCAGAGACTAGCGGAGGCTAACTGGCTGTGCTTCCCTCCGGTCATGCTGCGGCTAACGCTCCGCTAGCCGCTCCCAGCTAGCTCCGGTTTGTTATTCAGGTTAAAGTGGGAAGAAGCAGCGGGTCTGTGGGGCAGCTGCGTGAAGTGGAGCCTGAGGAGGAAGCACTGGTTAGCCCTGGTTTCACTACAGGCAGATTCACTCACGACAGGGTCGAGGAAATAAAACCTGAACAGCCAATCAGAGTGTACTCTCTCACCGACAAGCTCCGCCGCCGATTCAACATGCTCAATTGGCTGAAAAGCCGCCGCCGCCGCCCAAGTGCTGACGGTGCGGGACACACCGCAAAAACTAGGGCGACAGACGCTCACCAACGGCCCGACTTTGGTCGGTGAGTCGGTGAGTCCGACCGTGGGCTTGGTGTGTCAGGGCCTTAAATCCTTCACACTGGACCTTTCAAATAACATTCAGTTGCGATAATGCAACTTTGAGAGAGGACTATTTGGAAATCTCATTGCATTTTTGTAATGCAGGTGTTGATGTCTCTCACAAACACCTGAATGAACCAACAAATACACATTTTTTGGAACAGTCCTCGTCTTGAGAAACATGAGCAAATTGCCCACAGTGGTAGATTACAGTTTACAAGCACATTTAAAGTATCTGCAAGTTGATTTTACTGTCAAACTGCACTGTTGTGAGTTAAAATCATGGGCTGCAGATGGCACCTTCTCATCCCATTGCATCAAATATCTGCACTTTTACAGGGCTGCTCACGCCGACATATTACATGCTAGGTATACTCCTGTCTTTGTCAATAACGTTCAGGGACGGCATGTCAGTTTCAGCCTGTTAAATGCATTGTGTCTCCTCTAAATAACCTTCTGTTTTCACAGGAAATGTACAGTTTCTGTTCATTAGATGCACACAGTCAAAATAAACCTACAATGTTGGTATAACACCCCATATTTTATGTTTATTTCCTTGTGCAACAAAAGCATGTCGTTAGGTTTAGAAAAGAACATCATGGTTTGGCTCTACATCTGTGAAAGTTTGGGAAGGTTTGTAAGACCCATCCACCCCTCCCACCTGCCCTATAGGGACTTTCCAGGTCCTTAAATTACATCGTTACCTGCAGCATTTCAAACTGACGCCACCCGGCAGTGTATCATACCGTGGCTTTTGGTGTTGCTGTCCGAAATCATTGACAAAGCGACAGTATTTGACGAGTTCAGAGTGAGAACGAGCTCCCGCAGGAAGCAGAAACTCTGTCACCTGCTTTCAGTCAGCAGTAAATTATTTGCAGTTAATTAACCAAAACATACAAAACAACTGATTTGGACATTAAACCTATAGAACCTCTACAGCTGCCAACAAAATGTATTAAAATGTTTCAGTTGAAGTTCATATTTGTGCATTTTGATTAATAAAAAGTAGATTTAAAGTTACCTCATACTAATCTGTTAGAAATATAAATGTAGAGCCTCCTCCGATCCACCTTTAAATCACCTTTACATTGTTAAAGAAAAAAACCCCGCTGATGATGTGACTTTCCCTTCCGTGCCTGCACTAATGTCCGTGAGAGAAGACGTCAAACGATATCTCACGCTGGAGCTAAACTGTTCAGTAACGGATGAGGATGGAAAATTTAGCACGCAGTAATAAAACACTGAGAGGAGCCAATCGTAAAAATGACACTTAAAAGTTTTGATTGTCGGAAGTCGTCTGAATATGACTCTCTTGTACGTGTAGTATTGCATGAGTTGAGTGTGTGTATGTGTGTGTGTGTGAGATGTTAATGGGCTCACTGGCTGCCCTGTTAGACCCCAGGACTGTTCAAAGGATCACACTGACTGTCTGCTGCCTCCTTTTAATGTTGGCAGAATTTGGAGGTGTCTTAAAGATACTGTTAGTCACACACTCAGCTGCAAACAAACACAAAAACACACACACACACATACACAGTTTGCCAGATTTGGTGATTTTGAGGGCGTGTTAGACAGTCAGTGAAAAGGGGAGGACTATCTGTGTGTGTGTGTGTGTGTGTGTGTGTGTGTGTGTGTGTGTGTTTGTGTGTGTGTCCTGGTTCAGTGCGCTTCAGAGGACGTATGCACTCTGCTCATAAATAAAGGCCATGCATTATTCAGGGCTGCTCCTCCAGCTAATGCCCCTTAATGTGCCCAAACAGCCATAATGTACTTTGCTACCAAGGTGGCAGAGACCCCCTCATACACACACACACACACACACACACACACACAGACGTCAAACCTCCACCCCTAGATTTGACACAATGTCTTTGTCAGTGTCGCTCTCAGGCTCTTATCTCCCTCTCAAATCGTCCCATGTTCCTAATTTTCACCCAAAAATCCATTTTGCTTTTGATCCAAATTGCTCTCGCTCACGCTGTCTCGCCAGATTTCCATCGAACTTTGCTCGATTTGTCCCTAATTCTCCACCGCCACTGTCTCCATCTCCCTCTCCCTCTCCGTCCCTACACTTTTCCTCACTGTCTCTTTCTCCCTTTTTTTTTTTTTTATTACCAAAAAATGTATCCGAGTACCGTTCTGTAAAACCTACCATTCTTCCCTCCTGCATGGCCCCGGGGCGGCAGCTTTCTGCAGATTTAGACTTGTGTCTAAACACGGATTTGTGGCTGTGAAGCTCCGGCAGCGAAGCATCCTAAGCGCGTAATCTTAATCAGTTTTGGAGGAAATTAAACTGATTAAATTCGGAGGTAAACAGGAAACAGTTTGGAGCCCAAAAAAAAGCCATGAAAAACCATAAAATCACTTTAAGGTGAAATGTTTATCGCTGCTGCTTTGCTTGTCTGCGTTTTATCGACAGTGTTTTATGTTCTAATCACTTTGTAATTGATTCACTTGTTTACTGTCTGCGGTTTTAATTGCTTTGGCGGTTTGTGATCTCTTTTGTTTTGGGCTTTGTGAAGCACTTTAACTCTCCCAAAGTGTAACATAACTCAAGTTCACAATTTATATTTGTTGTAAGAAATACTGCATTGTTTAATTTTCTGTCAGGAGACACTTAAAGTGCCGCTGTCTTGGATTTCTTTTGACACATTCAAAGCTACTTACTGACCCCTACTGGTTTTGAGTTTTGAGTTACTGCTTGTGTTGCCACACCCAACAGTGATGTCAAATTGTACTATTGTGCATTTTCATTTTTCGTCTGGAAAAGAAATTGCTGTATATTTCCACCTCAAAAAGTTACTCCCCCATGTTTGTGCTGCCTTAATGTCTGCAGCACAACCAAGTTAATCAGTGCTTTTATGCTGAAAATAAATCAGATAACTACTTGTACAAAGGAGTTGCTTGTAGTGATGAACACATGGAGAATTATAGACTCTGCAGTTCCCCGCAGCTCTCCAGAGCTTTATAGCAACTTTAGCTCATTGGTTTTGTATTCCATCCCATGACTTTACTGTTTGGTTCACTCTCACTGCTTCAAAAGCGTTGTTAGCAGCCGCAACAGGCAGCGGTTCAGGAGCTCAGGTGTTGGTAGAGACCAAAAACGGAGCTTGAAGAAGAGTGAATATAGGACTTACATTTCTTAAAGTGGACAGAAACACGACTCCAAATGAATACTGAAGTTGCTCCGTAACAACTGCTTTCCAACAAGTTCCTCATATCAGTGCAGCTTCTTTCAGCTGCCTCCAAGTGACCAAAGAAATCAGTTATTGCAGGTTTAGAGGTCTAATGTGTAGATTTTAGTGGTACATAGCAGTGAGGTTGCAGATTGCAACCAACTCAAACTTGTCCCGTCTGCCAAGCATGTCGGAGAGCTGCTGTGGTCGACACTAAAAATACAAATGGCCTGATCTAGAGCCAGTGTTTTGTTTGTCCATTCTGGCTACTGTAGAAACATGGCAGACTCAGTGAAAGAGGACCTGTTCCCTATGGAGAAATAAACAGCTCATTCGAAGGTAACAAAAAGGCAACAATTCTTATTTTCAGGTTATTAACTAATGAAAACATAGTTGTGAATATTATATTCAATTTATGCTAATATATCTCCCTAAATTTCACACACTGGACCTTTAAGGATTCTACCTCTTTTTGGGATAGTTTTTGAGAAGGGTATTGGCCAAACCGACACCACAGAGACTGTTTGAATGATTTTGCAAAATACTTAATCTAACTTCTGTCATTCCTGTCTCCTAGAAAATGCGATTGTATATTACTAAATAGACAGCGGCATGGTGGTGCAGTGGTTAACATTGTTGCCTCACAGCAAGAGGGTTCCTGGACCCCCTCTGTGTGGAGTTTGCATATTCTCCCTGTGTCAGCGTGGGTTTTCTCCAGGTGCTCCAGCTTCCTCCCACAGTCCAAAGACATGCAGGTTAATCGTGACTCTAAATTGTCCGTAGGTGTGAATGTGAGTGTGAATGGTTGTCTGTCTCTGTGTGTCAGCCCTGTGATAGTCTGGTGACCCGTCCAGGGTGTACCCTAGGCTCCAGCGCCCCCCACGACCCCCAACAGGATAACAGCTGCAGAAAATGAATGAATATGACTAAATTGCATCCATAATTACATTGTGGTGACAACATAATCTCTGCCTGGACTATGTTCAGAGATGTTTCTTTGGGTTAGTGAAACACTACATTTATGTACCACGCTGGATTCGTAGCGAGGTGGTCGTGTTGCAGGACTGTGGCACCAGAGTTCTGGGTTCACATCCAGTGTAAATAAGAAGGCGAATAAGAAAATAATGCTGTAGTCACTACGGGTGGATAGCGTATTGCAAGATTGATTATCTTGGCTAAAAAACGATGTTATAAGTGAACATTTTGCTGATACATTCAATATTAACATTTTGGTGACATGCTAACATTGGTGCTCAATATTTAGAACATGTGCCTTTGCCCCCCCCCCAAATAAAAACATGAAAAGGAGTTTTATTATTATTTTATTTTATTATTTTATTATTTTAAATGTACCAGGGGGTCGGTCCAAAGGGACTTGGGTTGGGAACTGGAGGGTCACCGGCTCAAGTCCCCGTCCAGACCAAGTATAGAGCATAAGCTGGTAGCTGGAGAGGTGCTAGTTCGCCTCCTGGGCACTCTGACATCCCTCCGTTTAATGCATGTATAGGTCCTGTTTGTGCATGTGTGTGTATTTCAGGTCTGTGTGTACATGACAACAAATTGAATTTCCCCTCACAGATGGATAATGTATATATTCTTCTTTTAGAATGAAGAAATTCAAGTGTTAGATGCTCAAAACTTTCTGGCGGAGGACCCTTAACCCATCCAGTGTTGAAACCAAAGCTACGCCCTTGCTTGCCAGGTACATTGATTATTATGTCAATAGAAAATTGGCGTGCATTACCTTTTCCTCAAAACGTACTTGCTGTTGTAAATTAATTGTATATTACCATAATTTCTAGGAGACTTATGCATTCATTATGAAGCAGTTCCTCAAGAATGGAAATACAATTGACCTATGGCTAAGTCCCGCCCTCAAACGCAATGAGCCAATCACAGTGCGTATAGCCATTATCATACACTGGGACATTCTCTACCTGGACGTCCATTGAAATGCATTACAGAAAGTCAGTTTTGTTCGGTTTTATGAGCTTTTTCGGAGATTTGAAGTTTAAAAATGGTCAAACGGTGTGCATGGGGTACATGCAACTCTGACACAAGGTATCCTGAGAGGCTGGGCGACCAGGTGTATTTTTTACACTTTAAACCACATCTCAACCGAGAAAAGTGTCTCCTTTGGATAAAGTTGTGTGGTAACGTTAGACCACAACATCAACTCAACGTGAATAAGATTAACAATGATGTCTACATCTGTTCTAAGGTAAGTCAACATTGTGTTTGAGGCAACATATTGTCACTTTGCTGGAAAGAAATATAAAGTTATCTTTAACATCTCTAGCTAACGTTAGCTAAAGTTAGCCTAACGTTAGCTCCTAGCTGCGTTGTTCATCATGTCACCTTGTTTGCTGGGAGTTCATTAGCCTATTTTGTTCTAGTTTTGTACTTTGGTGATCGTACATCATTGTTAGCTGTTGTCCAAAGGGCTCTAGTTAAGCTAACGTTAACTTCTGGAGCTTAGCTTCATTAACTTATCTGTATTGCAGGAATTAACAAAGGTTGGCAAACTTTATGCTGAATGATTCAGTGTAAATACTGTAGCACCAAACTAACGGAGAGACACTCTTGGTAAAGATGGTAAAAAGGCCGTTATCCTTTTCTCATATTCTGAGCCAAAAACCTTAACTTCAGTGGCACTTTAACTTGTTGTCTTTGATGGTGACGGCAACGAGATGCGGTTCACAAGCGTACACTGTTACCTGTAAGTTTTGGCTTCTAATTTAAGCTTTTCATCGACCTTCTCAACAATAAAATGATGAATATCCCTCCAATGCGTAGTTTAGGCCCTTTTGGTTTCTTCGCAATGACATCTGATCGTTATGTCCCCAAAAATCAAAAGTTGCCTCCTGCGAAATGCCGTGTACTGTGACACCTGCCATAGCGCCGGTCACTGAATGTTGATAGTTTGTCCGAGTGAGTGGAGGGGGGCGTGGCTTAGCCATAGGTCAGTTGTTCAGCTACATCTAAAAAACTTTAAATTATCCATACTGCAGATCGTTTTTCTCTGTTTTTATCTATTTACTTTTTAAACATATTTGGTGCTAAGTGCTCGATTTATTTGATTCTTCATTTTGGGAGGTTTTGTTTGGATTTTGTATTAGGGTTGGGTTTCTGAGTCTAACCTTTAAAGTCACCTAAAGTTGGCCGGTCGCTGCTCATGCTTACTATCCAATTCTTCTTCTACTTATTAAAAAAGGTAATGTAAAACACGTACTGCCTGTGGAGATGTTTTTTTAGAGGGAGCCGTGTGTTTCTGTGTTACAGTATCACAGGCTGATTTAATCGGGTGATAAGCGAGTAACAGTTATTTAACGTGAACCCTTTGTTTACAAGACGCGCCACATCATGGTGTAACATTAACCTCTCACATGACACCGATGGCTCACAGTTTGTTTTTGAGACACACAAAACACGCCCCCCTCATTCAACACACACACACACAGACCAGACAATGACTCCATTCATCCTTTTACTCTCTCCGTCTCCTCTGTCTCACTCTATCTCTCCTCCTCCTCTGTCTCACTCTATCTCTCCTCCTCCTCTGCTCACATCAGCTCTTTGTAAACACAGTGAAGGTCAAAAACACAAAACACACCAGGTTTGTCCCTTCGCAGCCTCTCTGACCTGGATCTGCTACGGGTGTTTCGTCTTTTGAACGGTCTGTTTGAATTCTTCAGATGCTTCAGAGTCGGTATTGTCTTCTTGGTGGTGCAGACTCACTTAACCAATTAGTCATGTGGGAGTGTCATGATAAGTGGAGCTGGTGGTGCTCAGCTCAGACATGTAGATACAATAAGACAACATGAGAATATGCACTACTTTGTTTGATATTATTAGAAGGAAGATAGACCAAGATATTTTGGTCTTTGCAGCAAGTCCTTCAAATGAAACGACAAAATACATTGTTCGTCCATGACCTCTAAACGAAACATTTGCTGATCTGACTCCACATCATCAGGACGACATCATTTATATGTGCCTTCCAAAGCTGTTTCCAATCAAGCCTAACCAATGGCTAGATTTGGGCTTGAATATAACTTGGTTAAAGGCATAATATGCAGAAAGTGTCGGTTACTGTTTGTAAACCTGACATTCAGACTTCAGCTTGTACCTGCATCGCAAACTTTGTAAGAACGTTACGCTTGTTGTAATGGAAAAGCCGATACTTTAGCATGGTAACAAAGCCAATTGCCGCTTTACCACTTTGTGTTTCGCCTTGCTTTTTTTCCATTGCTTTCGGTGCTGTGCTTGCAATTTTTGTAGCTTCCTCTTGGATGCCTGCCGCTTACGATCTGGCACCTGGTCACTACCTTTTTATGAAGTCCGGACTCTCACCTGCACGCTGTTTTTGGCTGGGGTCCACATGCCCATAAAATAGTAAAATAAAAGGAAAATCAGACATACGTGCAGAGGGGAGGATCTCTGCGGATCAGGCTGATAAAGAGGCTACCTTCAATTCGTATATATCCCGCATAATCGGGAAGGCTGTGATCCCATGACCAATGCGCTGACAAGAGTAAAGAAGGAAGTACTATAAAGACTGAAAGTCCGTGTAAGGATGCAGGTTGGGGTAGTGGATGAGTCAAACAACTTTCTCCCAGGAGAATGGTGTTCGTGACCAGTGAAACCAAGAGAACTTTGAGTCATTTTAAAGTACGTCATCATCTGAAAATCAGAACTATTGTGTTTTTGTCACCTTAGAACAAGACATTGATACCTACACAGGGAGCAGGTCCTCGTCTATGGAGATTGCCATGTTGCACTCCCATGTTTCTACAGTAGCCCAGAATGGACAAACCAAACACATCCAGGGTGCATTTGTTTTGGAGAGGAGACTTCTGTGGGTATTTTGGCTCCTGGTAAAATCCTCCTTCGAATTCTACCCGGGACAAGTTTCAGCTGGTTGCAATCTGCAGTCTTCACTGCTAGAATTAACTAAACTTCCCTTAATCTTACACACTGGACCTTTAAGATATAAAAAACATCCTTGTTTCGGTTTATGTTAAGGTCAGGAGGCATTTGGTGTCAAGGTGACAACAATAACCACATGGTTAGGGAACAATCGCGGTCAGGATTAAAAGAAACCAATGTTGACTTTTAGCAGGAAACAGGAAACAAACCGCGGTCACTTGTGTTTGAGTCTGGCGTTCTGTTGACCGTCCAGCCAGCTCGACCTTGCTGCTCTCTGTGGACTTTGTGGCTCTACAATAACGTCATCCAACTTCACTTTGCCACCTACAGACAAGAGACACAATCACTTCAGCCGCTACAGAGCTTTGTCACTGACATCGCCCAAATGTGTCATTGAAATTTAAATAAATTAAACAGATGTTTAAATTAAGAGTAAAGATGCAAGAATCCACAAGCTGATACCCAAATCATCAGCAATAAAGGCACTTCAAGTCCAGCAGCAAATAATAAGCCAAACGTTTACCTTATTTTTAAAGCAGTGGTTTTATGATGCCAAAGTAATTTATTCTAATAATTAATAGTAATTTATTTCGGCACCACCAAAAGTGAAGAAACAAGTACGGGTGTTCGTGTTAAACCTCGGCAAACACAAGTCATCAACATGAGCTCTTGTGTGACGAGAACGAGTCCCCACAACTCCATAAAAGTGATGTTTGAGATACTCTTTTGTTAGCTTATTAAAAAAATTCCTCCTTAAGCATTTTCCTTCTGCTTTCACTCATATCCCACTCTGATTTTAAAACACACCCAGCGCATGCTTGGATGCACACACACAAAAAAGACCTCCTCAACTTCGTCCACACAGATGAATGAACCTCACATGTCCCCACTTTGCCTACATGTCAGCATTTGTGACTTAAAAGCACCACAAGCGGCTCAAAGTTTACTCTCTGGCAGGTAATACATGAACAAACAAGCCTTCAAAAGCATGGGATTTTATGGACTTGAGAGAAGAGAGGGCGAAAACTTCCAGAGAGTGAGGGTAGATGAGGTTAACTCTGTCCACTGATACTGTCCACATACAGTCACCATGCACAGCATGAAGTGGGACTTTACACCTTTGCACAGTTTTTTTTAATTTACTTGTAGCAAATGTTGCACTTTGTATAAATATTGGCTGTGATGCAGAGTGTGGTGGTTGTTCAGATTCAGGCTGCTATTCACTAAGAAGATACGCAGTGAGTGTATGAATGAGATAAAAAAAAAGAGCTCTTACCTGATTGATTGTTTTTACTTCTTCTCTTCTCTTTGCTTCTGTCCTTCCTTCCTCTCGTCAGTTTTGCTTCAGCTCCCCGGGCGTCGCTGAGGTGGTGTGTGTCGAGCGTCTGAGCGTGTGTGTCAGGAGTGTGTGTGATGTGTGAGAGTGTGTGCAGGCTGGTTAGACAGCGGCTCTGCTTTGTGCTGCCGACCTCGGTGAGCGTGTTGTTGCAACTGACTGAGTGACTGGGAGAGAGGGAGGGAGTGTGTGAGAGTGTGTGTGTGTGAGGGAGAGAGAGATTAGTTCACACACAAACACATCTCCGCCTCAGGGAAACACCCCACTCCCTCTCCTCCTCCTACCTCCCCCTTTTTTTTTCTTCTTGTCTTTTTTTATTTCTCTCCTACATCAGGTCTTTTCTTTTCTTTCATCTGATCACCTTGAAGGACTCATGGAGCGAAAACATTTCCAGTCCCCCTTGTTCTCTGCTCCCATTTGACACCAGCCGATCCTCCTGCCTGATTCTTGGTTTTTAACCTCCTCTTTTGTTGTCTTTCCTCCTCATATTCATTCAGTTTTGCTGTTGCGAGTCCCCAGAATCATAAATAAGTTAAAGAGAGCTGGCACAAAACAGCACAAATATCTCTGATGGGTTGCTCTGCCTCTCTCTCTGTGAGCTGTTGCTTTTTGTTTGACTCTGTATCAGTGGAAAATATGTCATCTTTTTTGCACTTTCCATGTTTTTCCTGCCTTTGACTCTACAAAGACATTAAATTGAATAGCGAGACTGTTGGTGCAGAGAGAAAGGAATCTTTTCACTTTTCAAATCATCTCAGGGACAAACCGCTTATTAATGGCTGTTGAGTGTGACTTGACAGCACCTGGGTGAAGTTTTTTGGTAAATGTCATGATGTTGAGTGTTAGAGAATCGTGGCATGAATAGCTTGATGAACGAAACAAGTAACTTTTATGACTATTATTGTCTGATCACAGTCAAGCCCTTCAAGATTCTTTCTATCAACAAATAATTTGCAACCACTTCAATTAATACTGCAAAAAATCTCCATATCCTCAGGTCATCTCTGTCCAGAGTCCTTCACCTAATTTTCCTAAAGTAAGTGAGAACAAGTGAGGCCTTAATCCTTCTGTAACTGTAAATACTACAATAGATTTATTCCCATATTCATGCTAGGAAGAGCCAGTCCGCCACGCCGGGGATCAGCATGCCCGGGGCCCCACCCCCGATGCCAGTCCCTGCAAGTGGTGGGCCCACAGCCCTAGAGATAGGGTGAGGAGCTTGGACATTTGGAAGGAGCTCAGAGTAGAGCCGCTGCTTCTTTGCGTGGAAAAGGGTCAGTTGAGGTGGTTCAGGCATCTGATCAGGATGCCTCCTGGGCGCCTCCCACTGGAGGTGTTCCGGGCATGTCCCACTGGTAGGAGGCCCTGGGGCAGACCTAGAAAATGCTGGAGGGATTACATATCTCATCTGGCCTGGGAACACCTTGGGGTCCCCCAGGAGGAGCTGGAAAGTGTTGCTGGGGAGAGGGACGTCTGGGGTGCTTTGCTTGACCTGCTGCCCCCGTGACCCGGCCTCGGATAAGCGGATGAAAATGGACAAAAACGGACGGAATCTTGTAAAATGATTTCATTTTCTTTCTTGCTGCCATCGTGCATGCCCTCTACCTCCCCATCACCACCTAGTCTTTTCATCAGCCTCATGCGCTTCAGCAGTCAGCAGCCACCACCACCACCACCAGTGTCTGGACTCCATGTGGGGATTTATCCTGCTGCCGCTCAGATGTCCCTCAATCACAAAATATCTCCCTCTGGTGTCCAAGTACCAAAGACCTCTGTTTCTGTTTAATCAGCACAAATCATCTGTAAATCTGTACACTCATATTCTGTATTAAATATTATCTTTACTTCATTCTTCTGTCTCTCCTGATTGAACTAATGTTAGCTTTTTACTTCTGGCGATTGCATTTACGCTTCAGATCCGATGGAAAAATCCCACAGACTTTTTGACGAGAGAACCAGGGTGATGCTAACTTCCGCACCGGCCTACAAAAAAAACAAAAAAAACCCACCATCCCTACAGTACTCTGTTAAAGTCCATGCTCACGTAAGTTGCACAAGCTAATGAACACGCTGTAGCTAGCTATCTCGCTCGTGTAATACATTGTGTTTTCTTACCCTCTGAATTTAAAGACTGAAACATTAGCCTCGGCACAACTTAAAGACATTGACTATCTAAAAATCAAACTTTGCCAGCATATTCTTTCCCTCAGAAAAGAGAAATAATAGTTAAACAGAAAAAATAAATCCATATTCATATTCTTTTCCATCAGAGCCATATGTTTCTCACTTCTGAATTTTACTACAAACAGAAATGTAGCTGAGCACTTACTGATATTATATGTTGGTCACAGAAGACAGCTAGCCACGACAGCTAGCGTTAGCATCAAATTTGGGGTCTTTTGTTGTGTGGAGCAGACGGGGCACCATTTAGGAAGAAACTCATGGGCCCCATTCATGTATTTCTGGGGAAAATGGAACACGGCAACTCACATCAAATGAACCAGACCTGGTGTGCAAAGTTGTCATGTGTAGAATGTCCATGCAGATTTTCCCTGTTCCTGCATCAAATTTTCACATCACACTAGTAATGGAGAAGATAGGTGAGAAGATAGGCGCAGCATTGTGTGGGTCTGTGTCTGAGCTGAAGTCGTCTGCTGTTGGCGTGTGTGTGTGTGTGTGTGTGTGACTTGCTGGCAATTTTGCTCCAGAACAGTGGTTCCCAACTGGTGGGTCATGGTCTAAAAGTTGTGTCGCGGATCCAATCTGAATGGACCGCAAGTAACTTACAAATGTTTGTAAAAAACACACTTTAGTTTTAAGTACATTGAATTTCCGGCACAGAGTTTTTATTTTGAAGTGCCGTTTCCTGATGGAGAGTGAGTGACTAATGGACAACTACTTGTACTTGACAGAGACAGCAAACTAGCTCGAAGACATGGCCAAATGCAAGTATGACGCCGAATGTATTAAACTGTGTGGACCTTGAACTAATGACTGGACCACTTGGGAACCACGGCTCTAGAATACTTTGTTGGTGACTGCTCACTACAAAAGTTGTTACTGGTACAAGCCCTTCGAGCTGGTATGATGGATTTGATTTATCATTATCTACAGACTGTGGACATTTTACTGTGAGGATTGTAAAACTCCAGTTTACTCAGACACGTGTCTTCACTGTACTGGGTTCCCTTTACACTCTGGAGAAAAAGATGACCCTGCCAATTGTCCTGGTGTATAATTCACACTCTGAATAAAATATGTTTTCAGCTGAATAAGAAATAAGCATCTTGAAACAAGACGAGTCAGCTTGCTGCACATGAATTAAAAAAAAACAAAAAACGAAATGAATACTTGGAAAAGGGGTGAAATATTCTTATTTTTCCCTTTTAAAAAGGGACTTAAGGACCTCACTACAGTCAAGCACATTACATAAAATGGATATTTTAACATACAGTTTTACAAATTTGTCATCCAAATCAATATCTTGCAGTGAAAAAAGCTGCTCGCCTGAATGGACACTGACAGATGATTGAAAAAGACAGCAATCAGTTTAACCTTGAGGAGACCCCTACTCAGTTTTGTTTAAGCCCATCACAGCGATTACAGAATTTAGCTTTAGCCTGCTAATCTGCTCTAGATCCACATTAAACTGCTCCTCAGGAGGCTGAGCAGAGGGGGGTGGGGGGGTTTTGTGGGTGTGCAATAATTTACAGTGCGATCTCCTGAAGTATTTGGACTCTTTTGTTTCGATCTCTGTACTTGCAGCACATTGGGTATGAAATTGAATCAATGACTATGAGTTGAAAATACTGACTTTCAGCTTTAATTCGAGGGTGTTTACTTCAACATCTGGGGATTGTAACCCTTATTATTCATAACACCCCTAAGGGTAGGAAGGGCTGCGAGTCCTACTGTTCACCAAATGTGGATGTAAACAACCTCAAACACCCTGAAAGCTGAAAATTAGCACTTTAACCTCATATTCAACCCTGTTTCCTAACAATTAATTTCATATACAACTTGTACAGCATTGGCAAATATCACCTCACTTGTTTTTTAACAACATAACAAGAAAGCATTTATAATTAATGTATCTGCAAAATGTTCGTTGTTGTACATTATTTGTTTTACACATGTATCTTCTGCTTGCAACTAAAGCATGATTAACATTTTTATGGTTATGTTTAAGCAACTCTGCACTTTGCTAAGGAATGAGTTTGATGTTTTAATAGTATTTAGATCATAATGGAGCTCTGTGCACAGAGGAATGGGATATATCAGGCTTTGGATACACAGAAAATACCTCTTTTTTTAAAAAAATTTTTTGGAGTATTATCAGACTTACTGTTTAAGTTGAGACAAATGGTTGGAGCATGTTATGGAAAATTTTAAATCTTTAGGGAAAACATGTTGAAGATGCACGGCACATCATCTGAAAAGTGGATGAGATCAGGTGGCAGCAGTAGGGGGCGGTGACAAAAATCTGCAGTCAGGTCGCACAGCTTCCAGCAAAGATGCTCTAGTTCCATCAGCCTTCGAAGAATATACAGGAAGTCACAAAAATATTGACATCCCACTCTAAGACTACTAGCCTACTATCTAGCGTTAAATATTCAGATGACACCAAAAATGTGAATTTTTTACACCTTGTTGTGGTCAAAACTAACAGCCCATCAACTCTGTGATCAAGCAACAGCCAGGTGTTTCCCATCATGCCCTGGGCCTGGCAGTGGAGAGCAACTGGCTCTAAAAACAGCTTTCTAATCATATCAGTATTGTTTTTGTACTCCAAATATCAGCCAAATATGTTCAAATACATAATGACTGTCACCGAGCCATGATTTTAAAAATAAGGCGTGCAAATTCTGCAGTAGACTGGCTGCAAAGACTCGTGATTTAGCATGTTCACCTTCTAAACTGGGAGCACATGCTGTGCTCTACACGATGAAACTGAACGGAGAAATACACAGAAAAGTTGTGGAAGACTATTTTTTTTTAGCCAACAAGGTAACAAAAACAAGCATACTCAAAAACACAGTGCAGGAAGTTGAGAACATATGTCGGTCCTTTGTGGTCCATTTGACAAACAAAGTTAGCATACACAGTTACACGGACATGGACACAACAGCATTCATGCATGATGTCAGAGTGAGTCGGGATGAAGTCAGACACAAATGTAACGAGCATGCAATTTGTAGCAATGGCCAGAGATTGCTTCTGCAAGCCCACTGTCACTCTGCAGTCATCGGTATCCGCCGCTTGGGCAGTGACTTGCGGCGTCAGAAACCAACGAAAAAAGGCGTCCTTTAACATCAGCATGATACGCAGCCAGTTGCCGTCATAGTTTAATGGCACCCGGCGGCGTCAGGGTGAAACACGTCGGGACAAGGACAAAAGTTAAGGCAGCGAAAATCCGATTAGAGCGGGCAGGAGGGGTGGTGGCAGGCCTGGCTCATCTTGGAGAGGCCTATTGATGTTTCCCTAAGCTAAGCCAAGACTTTGGGTCGCTGAGCCCATCCCAGCTGACATTGGGCAAGAGGTGGAGTAAGACTTTTGGTTGTTTAAATTACAATTAAGTAGTCCATACCCATTGAGTGCACAGTTGCCCACGTACAGTTTCACATGGTGTGTGTTTGTGATACAGGTCATAGGAAATTGCAGATTAAATAGTCAACTGAACCCATTAAGAAGAGCAATGTATTCAGACAGAGTGTTTGTGAATTTGATAGTACGATTGCTTTATTGAAA
>NC_065513.1:37729510-37740395 GCF_006386435.1 Epinephelus moara | reverse complement strand
CGCCCTCCGCAATATTCATTGCCTTATAGAAGCTCAGTTTTAGTAAGTTTTCCAACTTTTGCCAAGAGGGAACTTTAGATATTGGTCCCTAGATTATGTTCACCAAGTTTCATGCAGATCGCTCAAACTTCCTAGGAAGAGATCGATTTGAAGTGTTTTTCAAAAAATTCAAAATGGCGGAAAATCTATATAACCGGAAGTTATGGGTTCTTCAGGCAAATTTGTTCCTCGTGAGGAGAGGCATCTCTGTGCAAAGTTTCATGTCTCTACGACATACGGGGCATGAGATATGCCCATTCAAAGTTTGCAATTTCAAGCGGTTGCTATAGCGCCCCCCTTTGGCCAATTGATGTAATATTGCTTCATTGGCATCCTCCCATGACCCTCTACCACTGTGCCAAATTTCACATGGATTGACCAAGTCAGTGAGGAGAAAAACGTGGAACAGACACACAGACAGAGTTTTCGTCATTATATAGTAGGATAACATGTGGGACACATGACATGATTCCTAGTCTCTAGTGTTGAAAGACCCTGACACACCAAGCCGACGGTTGGTCATTAGTGAGGCTGTTGGTGAATGTCTGTCACCCTAGCTTTTGCAGTGTGTCCCATATCAGTGGTTCAAGTCGGCCCTTGTCAGCTTTTTTTTTTTCCCGGCAGATTCATCATGTCGAATCGACATCAGACTCAGCAAAGCCCATCACTAAATGAAATCACTCTGATGAGCCGTTCAGGTCAGTGCACGAGAACAGAAGTGAGGAAAGCAAACAAACTGCTGAAGTCAAGAGGGCGTGAAATTGAAAAAAAAACTTGTTATATGAGGAAAGTTTGCGTTTTTTTCCACAGAAACTATTCAGCATTTGTTTGTGGTATTTTTATAGTGCATGGTAAATGTCCTTTGTTGTTTCAACATCAGGTTGTGTTGTTAATGTGCTAACTGGCTCGCTAGCGCCTTGAATCTGTCCTGTCAGACTTCCGGTTTCTCCATTTGAATGACAAATGCAGTCAACTACTGCTGCTGCTGGTATGGAGACTTATTTCCCTTCACGTAGGCACATTCTTGGCTGTAGTCTTCGCAGTGTGTTCAGGTGCAGCTTTTTGGCCGAGACGGGCGATGTGAGGTGACGAAGCAGTCGGTCTTTGTTGCCACTACTTCTTTGATGTCGGTTTGGTTTGTCTGGGCCTTAAGTCCCAGTCAGCTGTGAGTCAGCTGTGATCTCCTCTTTATGACTTTTAGTGCCGTTAAAGGTCAGACATCAAGTATTGAAAAGAAATCTAAAATGTATTTAGCAAAGCAAATTATAGCAGATATCCATCCGTCAAGTTTCTTTACAAATGTATCACAAATTTTTAATTAGTACATTTATATTTATTGATACACCAGCTTTTCTAAAATCTGTGTAAGAATTTCTGGCATTTCTATTCAGCTTTTTTTATGTCATGTGTAGACTGCTTTAAAAATGTGCATCACAGCAGGTGGATACGTGCTTACTGTTCATTTAAAATCCGATGTGTTGGAGGAGGGGAAACATTTCACTGTCCTTAAACCTACAGACATCATATTTATTTGTTTGTGTGAGTGAAAGTGTGTTAATCTTACGTAGGAAGGTGGGCAGGGTGTGTGTGTGTGTGTGAATGTGGGGGTGGTAGATGAGTGACTGCATTAGAAGAAGCCCCCCCATCTCTCTGAACAAAGCTGCTCCGCCAGCTGAAATATGGAGTGTACGAGCCTCTGGTATCACTGTGTTACTGTCGAGGGTGGTGAGGAGGTTTTCTTTTTTTCTCTCTGCAAAACAAAAAGCTGACCCCCTGTTGAGTTTCTCTGCGGGGGGCACACTCGCCGAGCCATCTTCCTCTCCCTCTGAGACCCCTGGGAGACTCTCAACCAGCCTCCCCCCCCACACCCTTCCACACCTCCTCGCCTCCTCCCTTGTTAGTTTCCACCACCCCCACCCTCCCCCAGCAGTCTCTCTCTTCTCATTTCCCTCCCTCCGAGGCTCGAGTTAACTCGCTCTGATCGCTTTCCCCCCCAAAAAAACTACTTTCCTCTGCTCTCTGTCATCTTCCCTTTGTGTTCCGGTCTTCATCTCCCTCCTGTCTGTCTCTATCCCCTCTCCTCTCTTGCTGTCTCTCGACCTTCCCTCTGACCCCAACCTGTAATCTCCCTCCTCTTATCTGTCTTTTTACAACTTCTGGGAAAACACTACCTTTTCTGTCCCTTCTCCCCTTTTTATTCTCTGTCATTTTTCTCTCCTTCCAAGCAGCAAAGCGATTTGGCGCTCGCTCAGGCCTGTGAGAAGACCCAGGGGGTTGGTTGCTCTATGAGGCGACATCTCTGAATAAATAAGCATGGGTAATTTGCTCCGAACCTGCAGCCCCTTTTTTTTTCTTCTTCTTTTCACCCTCTCAGTTTAGAGAGAGGAGATAAAGACACAATAAAATGGTGGGAGATCCTCACAGAGGCTCATTATATGGTTGTCAGTGAAGTTTTCTCACAGGGCTTTGTGACGGATCGCTCAGCCCCACTCCGCTTCGTCTATTTCTTTTCAGGGCAAATTATCTATATTACATTCCTGTTTTTCCAAAGGCTGAGTATTTGGATAAAACCAGTCTCATTTAAGGAAGTAATGAACCGTCAATTCTAGCTGAACTAAGGCAGATTATCGAGAACAAATTGCAAAGCTTGTCGTACAGAACTAACAGCTATTAGCGGCGTAGCACCTCACACACCCAGCCAATGAGACTCTGATAAGGATTAAGCAATTTCTGAGCAATTTGTTTCCAAAGAGGAGACATTTCATGCAATAAACTGGACGTGGTGTATCCATCCTGGATGTTGTAACACCATTTTAATTCTCCGTCTCTCTGCTACACACACTCCTCCATTCATGGCCCGGTGAAGGAAGTATGTGAGCGCCAGGTCAACTGTGAACATCAGGTATTAATAATGCAGGGCAGGAAGCAGCCCCTCCGACTACAAAGCTGTGCACTCTGACTCCACGTCTCTGCTCTCCATCCCACTGCTGTGAGATACATAACCCGACTCAGACTGGGAGGAGACCGGGAGAGGTGTGTGCAGGGGAGGAAACCTGCCGATAAAGCTTCCAAAACTGGTGAAGATGGCGCAAAATGTAAAATGTAAAATGATGTAAAATCCGTCATATTATCAAGCCATCATTGTCCCAACATCATTTAATATGGTGCAGCTTTTCCAAGAAATTTGTGACCATTTTTGTCGTATTTTGAACTCAGAAATAATCAAAAGATGTGATAAATTCCAGTTAAGTAAAAATCTAACCAAATTCTCAGGAAAATGCTGTTGTGGGCCTTTCTATTGCAGCCAGCTTGTGAACACACCTCTTCCCAACAGCTTTGTATCACAACAGTGAGCGTAGTATGTGTAAATAAACTGTGGTAAACTTCCCTCCATCTTACCAGCGTCCAGATCTGCCGCCTCCTCAGCTCAAATACCCCAGATTTTTGCTGGCTTTGGGCAGATTGTACCTCCTACTTCTACATTCTTGTTTGCCAGCCCAATGACACAAAGAGTGTCTCAGACCAAATCAAATGGTAAAACTAGGAAAAATGGGACAGTGGATCGCTTTATTGTACAGAGGAAATTACAACAAAGCACCAGCGAAGACGACCTACCAGCTGAAGAAAAGAGGAAAACAAAAAAATTAAGTAGAGAGTAACACGAAAGCTACCTTATTTTTTATTGTCTCATGTCGTGATCAGAGTGATAACACATGTTATAGAAGCTATTGTGCGCAGATATAAATACAGGTGTGCCTTGAGATTTTGGCTCGCCCTTTGGTGTGTCTTGGGCACAAAAAGTTTGAAAACCACTGGAGTATAGCCCAGTTTGATTAAATAAATAAATAAATAAATAACTTTCGAGCAGTGAAATACTTCTTTATAAAGGCTATAATCAACATTTTAAAAAGGGGTCACTCATAGCTATGAAGCTTTATAGTAGGGGTGTCCCCAACCAAGAATTTTCATAGTCGAATCTGATTTGACAGATTTTTCCTTTAGCCGACTAATCGTCAAATCATGTTGTTTCCCCCCTCATTGATTAATGAGCTCATTTGCGTCAGTTTCCGCTCCAGAGAAAAGAGCTAAAACACCCAAATAAACAAATTTAATTCTTCAGTTGGCATAATAAGATAATAATAATAAAAGTAAAAGGGTTATCATTTTGTCTTTACCTTTATTCTTTTCACTTCATCAAGGTATGATGCTCTAGATGAGCGCAGACACGCTGCAGCCTCATGCATGTCTTTAACAGCAGTCGTTTCTGACTCGTCAGAACTTGCCATTTCATTCACAAATAAACATCCAAAAACATCATCAAAAGGTTTAGAAACAGTTTTCCTTCTTTCTGACGTCAAGTTACTTCATTAATCGACTCCGGTTCATACAAGTTCATCCACACAGACTGTGCGTCACCGCTCTCAATTGTTTGGCCACGTCGGACAAAAAGTAGCCAAATAAAAATCAGAGTCTGTCAAGAAAACAATCAGCGGTGAAATCTGTTTCAAGACACATACCTCCTCCCAAGTGTTTGTTTATGCGCTCCACCACTGTAAATTACCGTAGGCCTCACTCACCTCAGCTTATTTGGATTGAGCAACTGGGTGATTCATTCATGCGTAGTAATAATTATGCCCACTGATTAAACGCACGCGTCATTTTAAGTTTTTTATTAACAGAAATTAGGTTGATGTTTGTATCAAAATAAGCTATATATCATGAATTACTAGAAAACAAATACATTCTATGTCAAATCAAGATGTTCAGCAGCAGTGAGCACCCCCATATAGTCAGAATGGTACGGTTTTGTTTGCGACGATTTGACGGCGAGACTGGCAGTCGAATCAGACTTCTCCGAATCGAATCACAGAATCATCGACTATTCGGGGTCACCCCTACTTTATAGCTTCCTTCAGCTTCAGTTTTCCAGCCAGGATCCTTACCCTTTTGCTTCACAGCAGCAGTTGAAGCTTTAAAAAACAAACTCTGTTCTACCAGCCAAGCACCAAGCTGCAGAAAAAGATGGTGACTAGCTAGTGAACATTAAGGAGCAGCTACAGAGCAAGATATTTCCCTCAAGAGATGGTAGAGACCAAAACGGAGCCAAAGGATTGTGAACATTATCAGGTGGAATCCAAACTGGCACTACTGTATGCTAACAAGTGTAACTGGTGGTGTCTGACTCCGCATGACTCAGACGTGGATATCTTTGGAAGCAGTCTCCATTTAATCTGACGAAAGCAGCATAAATACAAAATCCTCCGGTCAATAACGTCATCTTCCATAAAACGTGCCCCTACACAAATTAAATGACACAGAGATATGTTGTAGTGTATTGTAAGCACTTCACAACAAGTTTAAGCTAGCCAGTAAACTTTTAAATGCAAACAACAGAGGCTAAAACACAGAAATTTCTCCCAACTGCAAGGCCGCTTACCTCTCCCACGGAGATCAACAACAAAAGGGAAGAGGAAAAGACGTGGAAACACTAGTTACAGAGGGCAGTGTCACACTGTATAGTAAACGTAAGGGTACAGTCTCAAATTAAAGCTCCACATAACTGACTCGGAGGTCTAACATGTCAGGTATTAACTAAAATATATAAATAAAATAAGATTTTGTGTAATTATAACACAATAACTAATGTACATTTTCTTTTACACATATTGCTGCAGCATAATTGACCCTGTTACACAAGTTCACCATATAAACTAATGTGTTACAATATACAGTTCACAGCTTATTTCCACTGCACTTAAAGGTAAAGTGTGTAGGATTTAGAGGGATTTAGCGGCATCTAGTGGTGAGGATTGCAGATTGCAACCAGCTGAAACTTCTCGAATTCCTTCAGTGTTAATTGTTCAGGAGGCTTTTAGCAGGAGCTGAATTATCAGTAGAGGTCTCTTCCTGCCCAAAACAAATGGACCCAGTGATTTAAACCAGTAAAATGCTGAATCAAGCAGTTTCACAATAAAACAAAACAAAAACAGTGTTTTTCCGACCAGGGCCGTCGCAACCGGACAGGCAAACTAGGCAATTGCCTAGGGCCCCAAGCTGGAAGGGGGCCCCCAGAGACGGCTGACATTGGTCCATATCAATGACAATATGATGGAACCCCTATAGACACTGCAACAACGACAACACGTTGGAATCCCCCCTAATGGGCCCCCCTACTAGCTGCTGCTTGCGAGTGGCTAAGTAGGGTGACCAGACGTCCCGCATTGTGTGGGACTGCACAGCATTTCTGTCTCTTTTCACGAGTCACGCAAATTGAGACCATGTCCCGCAGGAGTACCGTAGTACTACGGTACCTCACGGTACCACTACTGTGGGATAAGTTCAAAGTCCAATCGCAAGAGGGTGAGTGTGCATGCGCTGTCCAATAATGGCGCGCACTGGCCACCTGGCCACCTGCTGCTGCAGTGGTTTGTATCCAGTGACATTTCAGGTGTGAGCATTTTACTTGCATTTGCGACTAAAAGTAGTTTTGCGCAAGCAAAAGAAATCATTCAGGAGCACGCTGTGTGAGTACAGATTTCAACCAGCAGCAGAAACGAAAGACAAATCCTGCCGGTTGTGGGTTGAACAGGGGTCACAGACGCTGTATTCCTGTCAAATACGGTGCAAGATAACGGCTTACCGGCGACGGAGAAGTCTGGCTCCAGGTCCAGTAATTTCCTCTTTGTTGATGTCATGACTGCCCAGAAATACCTGAACATTTGTTGATGTCATGACTGCCCAGAAATACCTGAACAGTCGAGCCGTGGCGGCACACAGGTATGTGATGTGTCAGAGGAGAAACGAGCCGTTCACATTTCTCTCTTTGTGGCACTTTAGGGACTGTTCTTTACATGTGAAGGGACTGTTCTTTACTTATGAGGGGACTGTTCTTTACTTATGAGGGGACTGTTCTTTACTTGTGAAGGGACTGTTCTTTACTTGTCAGGGGAGGAGGGTAGCTGGTTGATTATTATTTAATTTATTTATTTTATTTAAATCCCCCCTATGTTAATCATTTATTGATGCTGTTTTTGAAGTATGAATAGTATGTATGAAGTATGAATGGGGGGGGGCCTCCAAGGTGCCTCTTGCCTGGGGCCCCCAGAGTGTCTTGAAACAGCCCTGTTTCCGACGCTGCTTGTTGCAGAGGGGGTACTAACTGTGGAGGCTGACGCAAAAAAGCGATTGGCCCTATCTAGAGCCAGTGTTTGGTTTGTGTGTTCTGGGCTACTGTAGACACACTGTGCTGAATATAGCGACCTCCATAAACTAGGACCTGCTCCCTGTGTAGTTAGGAATGCTCGCTCTAAGGTAATTAAACACGATTCTTATTTTCAGGTGATTTTACACTAAAGAAGATAAACTTACACTACATTCCTTTTCTGTCAATATATACCCCTAAATCCAACACTGGACCTTTAAGTGGCAAAAAATCTGTTAACACAGGTATAAATAAAGTCTATAAGGTAACTTGGTAACGCTCCATAAACCAAATGGACAGTTTTGGGTTACTGGATTAGAAACGGTTGAATTTTGGAAACTTGGAGAAGCTCAGTTGGCACAATACATAGCCTGAGGGCAGACAAGTTCTGCACTGGGAAAACAAAGTCTTTCCAATGTAGTTGGGTCGACTGAGGCTTGATTTTTTATTTTGGCTCAAAAATGTGGCTCTGGCTTTGATAAAATATGCATGCACTCTTTCCGTTTGACCGTTTTTTTGTGGAAAAATTGGTTTGTTAAACCTTAGGCAACAATTTCAAGAAGAAAAAAATGAGGAGACTTGTTAAGGTTTTTCCCATATTTAAAACTGGCTATGCACACAGCAAATGCATTGATACATTTCTGAGGTATGAACATAGTTATATAACTTAGTGAGCAGTTTGCACCCTCTTGCTGAAATAACTAAATAATATTTCCACCATTTTAACTGCTTTAAATACAAAGCGTCACCTTCAAAAGAGGCTTCACATCTTCATCAGCTGCCCTCGTGGTTTAATTGTGTACTTGAGACTGCAGAGTGGACTTTTGTAGTAATATCATTTGTATGTAAATTTATGTTCATTCAGATGTCTCCCTTCTGCTGAGTGTCCCTTTGTGTTCCCTTCATTGTGTTTGTTAATATGATTGTTTTGCTCTTTTTACTTCACAGCATTTTGTGCCTTAGATAAGAAAACTACAATTTAATTATCATCACTATAGTTATTGCTTCGCTGTTTTGCTCCTGTGAGTAAATTGATTTACAAAAAGGAGCTGAAACTGTTTTTTTTTTTTTAATGAAGGTTGACTCATGCAAGCACAACAGAAATGACTATAAACAACAACTGTTAAGTTTCTACGATCCTTCTTTTTACATCTTAATGGGGAAAATCGCACCTTGTAATGGTGTCTTAACACCGAATGCAATGCGAGCATTTCACCTGGTGATGCAACTAATGACGCGACGTTGATGACATGAAGACCATAAGTTCACAGTATTTGCAAGAGTTTTTTCAACTTGAGCGAGAAATTCGCATCACGCTGTGGTGCAAATGTCTATCAGTGTTCAGAGACAGTACAAAAAAGGAGAGGGATTGGAGATTAATTAGCGAAGCTGTGGGACTACGTAGTAGGTTCTGAAAATGTGTTTCTGTGACTTGTGTTATTTGGATGACAAGATGGCAGTGCGTTTTAATTATTTATCAAAGGTCTATTTTAAATGCTATTTATTCTGTATGCTGCTGGACCTGGGTAACAGATTTCGTTCCCTTTTTCCCTTTTCGTTCCCAATAAACTGAACCTTGAACCTAATTTCTTGTGTTGTTTCTTAACAAAATGCTCTGAGTCATGAAAGTCAGTCTTTTATTGTGGAAAGTAAACAACAGTGGGAGTGAAGCGGTCACGCTACTGTGACAGAGTGTTGTTGTCTTGTATCGCGCTGGCTCAGAGCACCTCCGTGTTTACCATGTTCACATCACTTAATTACAGTTTTCAGTGAACTTCACTGCAAACCAAGTTAGCCGTTAGCCAATCTGGAAATCCATCTGTAAAAAAACGAAACAAAAAAAACAAATTTTTCTTCCTTTACCTCTGGAGGCACAGCCTGGAGTTTTTCGACTAACTGGAAGTGAAGGGGCCTCACGCCCTTCACTTCCGGCGGTGCCCCCAGGGAATCGCCGTGTTTACAAATACTTCGGGTAGAAAACCAGCAGAGTTAGTTATATATCACATTTTTCACGTCACTATATCACCGTGTAGACTAATCTGATGTTTGTTAAGTCTATAAACACAATGACTGAACAAACGTTGCTATTTCTGTGTGCACATAATTAATATGGTTATCGTAGATTAGCTGGGCTAACTGTTAGCTGTTAACGTTAGCCGTTAGCGTTGTCTATAACCATAGACTATAAAAATAATATAAACGGTCCGTGAATAAAATATTTTTTCCAGCGAATATCTCAGTTTTGTGTTGCTATGTGTGGTATTTATTCAGTTATGGGAAATCACGATGTCTAGAAAGCATCAGTGGCTGCAGCTGACAGGGACAGTTAGCAAAGCTAACATCAGGACGTCATCTGTTAAAAGCCTCCCGTTGCCGGATACGACATGAAACTACTCCAGTTAGCTCAATCATGTTGTAACTAAGACATCCGCTGGAAAAAAAAAATTTTTTCACGTTGACGAGACGGCATTACTGGAGCGGTCGCTATGGACGCAGAGCTTGCTGTTTCTGTAGGTACACATTTCCTGGGGACACCTGCACGTCTCAGCCGCGCACCCTCCATTGTGATTGGCTAAAGCGCAGCATCGTTCAGACTCAAAGCCCCGCCCTCCCTCCCTCTCTAGTCGTCTTTCACACAGGGCTGCCGACAGATTCTACAATGTAGATTGCAGAATCTGTCTTGAGAGATTAGCCGTTAGCTGCCTTTCCCAGTTAGTTAGCACAACCATTTGCACAGTTGTTAAGGGTGGATATTCGCCAGTTGCAGAATACCCCAAAAAACACTGTGGCCGCAAATACCGCAACACAAAAATTTGCTTCGCGAACTTTATGCTTTCACATATTCTGATAAGTGCCTCTGCTTCTGTGTCATGCTATTCGCCTCCTCAAACTTGTGAAGCTCTTCAGTAGCAATAATTATGCTGCAGGGGTGTTTTCAGAAATACTGTGTACTTTTCAATAGTAATAGCATAAACAAATTATCATTATTGGAATTAGGTGTAACCAACTGAAGACAAACTGACCCCAGGTCTCTGTTGATGGAGAAAACAACACTTAAACATTTAATGTATAGTGTTTGCTTTTCCAGGCACAGACAAGACGCTGCCATGGGAGCACCATTGTTGATGTACTTGCCTGGAGACTTTGGTTCTGTTTTAAAGCGCATACTAAGGTAGTGCGTACTACATACTCAATCAGTATGTGCTGCATACTGCATACTAAATTAACATTACATATTCCATTACCAGCAGACTGTTCACATGAAAGTAAACCCACGCAATGTGTCCTCTTCTGCATTGCATGACTTTATCGATCACGAGGTTACCGGTCGAGCAACCATTGATTGCAAATTGTTTATCACAGATGGAAATTTTCGTAACCTCTTCAACTCAATTTAAAACTTACTGTATTATTATCATCTTACTATATCATGACGAAAACTCTGTCTGTATGTGTGTTCCACGTTTTTCTCCTCACTGACTTGGTCAATCCATGTGAAATTTGGCACAGTGGTAGAGGGTCATGGGAGGATGTAAGTGAAGCAATATTACATCAATTGGCCAAAGGGGGACGCTATAGCAACCGATTGAAATTGCAAACTTTGAATGGGCATATCTCATGCCCCGTATGTCGTAGAGACATGAA
>NC_065513.1:37722939-37729017 GCF_006386435.1 Epinephelus moara | reverse complement strand
CTGTGGCTCCCCCTGTGGACCAATGTTTTGGGGGTTTTTTCAAATTTTTGGTATGACTAAGTCATGGTATGGTACGCTGTATATAATCACGGAAACTGTCAGTCAGTCATTCAGTCTGTCCCACATTTTTCTACTCACTGACGTGGTCAATCTATGTGAAACTGCACATAGGCATTGAGGATTGGCATAGGTAGAAGGTGACAAAGCTACCAATGGGTATGGACTAGTTATTATTATTACGATTCAACTGGTCATAAGTTACTTGAATGCGCTGTCATCCATCATTGTAACTTCTGACAGCTGTCAGTCAGCTGTCATCCTGTCATCTGTTTGCGAACTCAGTCAATGTGACGTATCTTTCACTGCAGAGGATTATGGGTCACAATAGCCAGAAAAGCATGCTGGCTTGCATACTGCAAAATCAGACCGGATGTCGTAGAACATCCTGGTATTTTTGGCATACTGCATTTGACATACTATGTATTTGGACATTCTGGCACACTATGTATAGTATGATAGTATGGGTATTGGAATGCACAGTCAGTGTTTTTGGCCAGTTTTCACAATACAGGAAACAGTATGATGCCCACTTCCTGTCCACAAACTTGTATTGCAGCTAAAAAGGACATTTTTATGATACAAAGCTGGTTGAAAAAAGGCAAAGTATCCCTTTAAGTGCAGACACGCTATATTAATTTTCAGTACACTATGGCAACAAGTTAAATAATTAGTTTGAAGAAAGCACATCCAGCTGTCTCAGATGCAGGTGCGCTGAGAAATATCACTCGAGTATTTTAAAAGGAAATCCTTCATGCTTCGCTCGCTCAGCTTCACAATTTTACAACCAAGAAAATTCAAGCTCCTTACACAATAAAGGGTACTTTAAAGGTTATTTTCAAAAAATGTTGAGCATCGACATGAAATATTCAAAATGTTCAACGTGGTATTCTCTTATGTCATGTATCATTAATTTGTCTTTTGAGATTCCCAAATCCATTACAGCATGACACGCCATGGAGCTTGGAGTCAGTGATTGAGAAACACATACACAGCTGATTAATTCCCTCACACCTGTGCACACCTGTGAAATGGGTGGGGCAGTTTCTATTTAAGCTCAATGTTGGAAATAATGGTGTTGAATACTTGACGAAGGTCCAGGAGGACTGAAACGTTAGTGTTACTAATAAATTGTGAAGCTGAACAAGTTAAACAATAAGATGCACTGTTTCACTGCAAACAGTTTATTACAATTAGAGTTTTAGAGTTTATTACAAGAAGAGGAATGTGATTACAGTAAAGATTTTTAATACTTCTCCTGAGCGCTGGATTCATGTAATCTGCATTTCAGAGTTTGTGCAAATTTAACTGATGCTCATCTTTTTGTAGAACTGAAATAAACAGCTGTTCACTCTCTGCACAGAAAGCCCGCTCTGTGAACATTTGGTCTCTGCTGGAGCCGCTACACTCTCCATGTGTCTTCCACCATGACTCTCGGCTCTCTTCAGAAGCTTGCATAAGGACAAATGGTGTTCATTAGCCACTGATGAGTCGTGTAGCTGCAACAGGCCAAACTAGAACAGAGGCTAATTAGCCAACAGTTGCCAGCTGGGACGTCAAACCTTTGTGCTCTTGATGTGTGCAGTCTTTGTTTCTGGGCTGAGAAAGTAAGAGAGCAGCGACTGTAGAGAAGAGCTCCCAGGAGAGGCTGTGATCTTATTCAGGCCTCGACTCTCACTCGTTTAGGTCTGAAAACTCCAGTATTGTGCACAGAATGAAAACCGACCAGTGCGTGAAAGAGACGTTGTTAAAGGAGGTGGTGTCTGTTTGGTTTTATGTGATTTCTGATTATTGAAGATGGTTAAGAGTGCTTCCTTACACGGTTTAGATATGGTGCCAAGTGCTTATCTGTCCCCTTTAGAAACTGGTCCCTCTGCATTTCACTGCAGTGTCACTCCACATGAAAAGTGGGGAGCTTCACAGCTATGGATGCAAAAAGGATGTATTAGGAAAAGTAGATTCAAGTAGTTTAGGGATGGCTCCCCAGTCTTTCCAATCAAAGTTGCTCTTTGGGTGTGTGCTCTTTTGCATTTTTGACCCTTAGCACATGCACACGGCACCACAAAAGAAAACATGATACAGATCTTAGTGACTTTTGACTGACTTCAGACATTTTGACTTGTTCACAGATGAGCCCTAGTAAGTCTTGCCAGTGAGCCAGCATGCAGACAGGAACAAGTGAACAATAATGTCAATACCGACATGTACTGTGCTCTAGCAAACAATGACACAAACAATTAAGAGCTCGATGGCTAAAAAATTATGTTACCTAATACAACAAGTTTGTTTCAGTCTCATACCCCCTTGACTTTTTGTTTCCTTTCCTCACCTACATTTCTCTTCTTATGCACTGAGTTGAACTGTCAGTCAGAGAGTTTTGTTCCCGACGGGCTCTGCCTTTTCCGACACCAATTCAGCATGCTTAATCGGCCTAAAAAAAGCTGACAAGGGTCAACTACAGTGCAAACATTGCGGGACATACCACAAAAACTAGAGCGACAGATGTTCACCGACAGCCGACCTTTAGCTTGGAGTGTCAGGAACCTTACACCCACAGGACCACCAGTGATCCTCGGGCTTCCCCCTCACAACAGAATATCGAATCCTAAATATTGAACCTGTTTTATATTTCACAAAATCGGTGAGGCCAGGGTAGACTTTTGAATAGATCAGGGGATGCAAAAAAACACTCTTAACAAACCTTACACCAGAGGTAAATTTAGCAAGATAATCTTTAGAACCAAGAAAAATCGGAGCTTTGCTGACCGTTGTCAGAAGTTAGGCTGCCTCCTAATAGTCAACCAAACGTTAGTTGGTTGCTTAGTCACAGAAAAGAAAAACACGTGAAACTTAAAATTTAATTTGAAAGCACAGACACAGGAAGTGGCCACGCTCGATCATTTTGAGAAGGTGAAGGACGAACCCAAGGTGATATGTAAACTCATCTTCATTGGTCGACTACAAACATGACGTATCATCTGAAACATGGAAGTAGCTACATGCCCATTAGCCCACAGCGTCATTAACAGGCGGCTCGCTCAGTGTGTGACGTGCACTTGTAGATAAAATATAGGCCTATATTAATGAAGGTTCATTAGTACGGTTTTGTATTTCTCTGTAATGTAGCACAGTGTTAACAATGTTACTGATACTATTCTTTCTCACACCTTCAACTCAAACCATTGTGTTGCCCCGCCCAAAATATATCATTTGATCATTAAATTAATATCGTAAACATGGCGGTGACTCATCGACTAATGGCCCTAAATGACGACTGTTGGTCGACTAGGAAAATTCTTGGTCAGGAGTGAGGAATTGGGACCAAAATCAGCTTGATCTCGAGGAGTATGTACATGGTGTTAGTCCCCTGTGGCTTTAACCAACTGCTGACTCGAAATGTTTTAAATAAAACCTCAGTGGCAGGGTTAATGTGTTGAAGTGTGTCTTTGCACATGAACTGAAGTCTCAGAGTCTCACATTAATTACCTGCCATGTGAGCAGGATGTAACCAGCTTCTCCGGAGAGTCAAAGAGACATTTTTGGCTGAAAATACATTTCCGTGTGTTGAAGTGGTCTGGGACGTCAGAGCAGTCGACACTTTACAAACCTACAACTCCCACCATCAGTCAGCAGAGCCAGGCAAAATGATTAAATATTGAAGGCCTTTATAACTCACTGCAGCTTCACTTTTTATTGTCTCCTTTGTGTGTGAAAAAAATCAGGGTTTTTTGTGACAATTAAAACAAATCTGCATGTATATGTTTGTGTTTGACACTTCAGCTCAGTCAAAACTGGGAGGTATGTTTTGTTCCTTATCTAAAAATATATATGAAAACAAGCAGAAGAGGTGTAGGTACAAAATCAGTCGTGACGCCTTTTGTTACACCATCTCCACGCACACACATACACACACACGTGTCTTCTTAACATCACTGTCAGTGCATGTTGATAGGAGATATGTGCTACATCCTAGAATAGATATGAACTGTCATCCAAATAAAAATCAGATTCACGAAGGCCTGCAGAGGGACTGCAGCTGCTCAGACGCCCGGATACACACACATAAATAAACAGACACACACATCACAAGCTAAGTTTTGGTGGCCTGTCGGTGAGTGCGAGTTAGTGAGACCTAAATAAGAAAAGACACAAGTGTAGAAGGAGGAGTGAGAGGTAAGAGATAAAAGGAGTGCCACCGCACACTCCACATCTTAGTCAGTAAAACTTCACAGCAAGGAGAAATCTCTCCTGCTCTTTTAAGTCCATCTTTTTCAAGATGTCATCTAATTAAACTCTGACTCCGTTTCTGCTGCTCGTTTCATCTGAAACTAAGCTCACCTGTCCTTCCTCACCTGCCTACACACCTGCGTCTCATCAGTCATCAGCTCCAGTATATAAATGCTCCTCAGGCAGTCTCAAGCCCTTTGCCTAAGTGTCTTTGGGAGGATATTCAGCTTGTGTGTGAAAAACTTGAGTGGGAACACCAGAACTTTAGAGACAAATATTTTTTTGCGCTTTCCTGAGGTTGGAGAAGTTGAGATACAGAAAAGAGATGTGATAAAAATTGGATTTCTCAAATACACCTGGTTGTTTCTGTGTCGCTGCTTCTGCTGCTGTAGTGAAAGCATTCATGCATGCTGCCACGCTACCAAAAAAGCCCAAGACAAGAGCTTTGGTTGCCTGTCACCTCCCTCTTAACCTGCTGATAAAAATAAAATGGGTGCAGGTGGATCAGTGCTGATAAATTATCTTGAAAAAAATCACACATCTCAGGTGGAATACAGCAATAAGATGCCATTATGTGTCAGAGTTACCGGTTTGAATGAAAGAAGTGTTACTGATCAATTTAACAAGCAGGTGTGTTAAAGGTACGCTGCAGAGTGTTTGACCACGAGTGCATTGTTTTATGAGTGAGTCTCCGTTTTCTTTATCCTATGCACAAGGATGCACTTGCATGATGTGGTACACATTCCTGCCAGTTGCTTTCACACTAAATCTAGCTTCATACTTTCTGCATCCACATGTCCATGAGGATCCGCTTTGGTCCACATGACGTAAATATGGCCATCCGTCCAACTCCAAGAGGGTCAGTGCAGACCCACATGTGCAGTTCCATATACAGCCAAAAATTTGTGACTGCCCGAACTGTACACGTAGCAATATTTTAATTTATATTTTCATTACACAATGGTGTTACTTCTGGCGGCACGGTGGTGTGGTGGTTAGCACTGTCGCCTCACAGCAAGAGGGTTCCTGGTTCGATCCCAGGTGGGGGAGCCCTTTTGTGTGGCGTTTGCATGTTCTTCCCATGTCAGCGTGGGTTTTCTCCAGGTACTCCGGCTTCCTCCCACAGTCCAAAGACATGCAATGTGATAGTCTGGTGACCTGTCCAGGGTGTACCCTGCTTCTTGCCCAATGTCAGCTGGGATAGGCTCCAGCCCCTGCGCAACCCTCAAGAGGATAAGTGGTTAGAAAATGGGTGGGTGGGTGGGTGGATGGATGGATGGATGGATGGATGGATGGATGGATGTTACTTCTATTCTCTTAATCCCCAACCTTGGCCACATTTATGTTAGTTTGTTATGTGGTGGCAAATAATAATGACAAACCAATCAACACAGTTCAATAGTCCTTTTCTTATGTATTCAGTGATGTTACAATAGTTGGAACTATAGTTGGAACAAAGTACATACACCTGCAGGTCTGAAGAATAGAGCAACAAAGATAAGTGGCCTCCAGCGAGAGGAGACGACGAGCAGAGAAGAGAGGACCAGAGCAGAAGCGCAGGGGGGAGTCTCTGACCTTGTTTCTTATAACCCTTATTCGTCCCCCGATCTCATAACATCATATCCTAATAAGGCCATATTTGGTGGTCGAATCAAGCACCCAATAGACAAGTATCACATTACACACATTACAGCTCTCTCTGCCTAAACAACCCTCAGGTCAGAGTGACATGAAGAATGATGAGGAACAGAGACACACACACACACACACACACACACACACACACACACACAC
>NC_065513.1:37695654-37722302 GCF_006386435.1 Epinephelus moara | reverse complement strand
TGTAATATTGCTTCATTCTCATCCTCCCATGACCCTCTACCACTGTGCCAAATTTCACATGGATTGACCAAGTCAGTGAGGAGAAAAACATGGAACACACACACAGACAGAGTTTTCGTCATTATACAGTATGATATGTATTTTAAACCACTACAGTTATTAAAGGAATACAAAGACAGTCGAGAAAGAAAGTCCAGATAACTGGATTGGCAACACATTTACATCCCAAGTCATCGCATACTGCCGCTTTGTCAGTGGCCTTTCATGTCTCTATTTCAGCACTAGGTATCAGTCTGCATCTGCTGTTGATGTTCCAGGATGCCGCAACCAACATCAGGACGTCAACAAAAGCACATGGTTAGATTTAGAAATAAACACCATGGTTTGGCTCGACACTCATATGGGAAGCTAACAGCAGGCTCATGGGTGAAAGTCCAGGGTTTGTTGGACTCATACCCAAACCCTTATACTAACAATCCGAGCTTATCTGTGTGAAAAAAAATGCACTTTAGTGGACGGATTTTGACGTTGTTTGACGCTGTCTGAGTGCCCTATTATTTAATATAGCGCATGCTCACGGGCTGCAGGCAGGTCAGCCCTAGCTTCGCACTGGAGAAATGTCAAATATTGAACATCCTATCACTCATTTAGACAAAAGCAGATAAGTAAATAGGGCCCAGGTTGAAAAAAACATTAGTTCCCCTTTAATCTAATAAATAAGTAGCTGTAATGTGGGAAATGCAGCAATGTACCAACAAAAGGCAGAAAAGGAAGAACACTGTTAGCAAATAAACATGGTAACAAGTAACAATGCAGTCTTCAAATATTTAAAAAGTTGGCTTTGCAACTGTTTTGAGGAAGAAAATGCATTCAAGACATTTGTTCGATCTCTGGGACACATGCGGAACACTGATATAACTTGTTTTCACCTTCAGATGATGGAAACTTGCTGATTTTTGCATTTTCATGGGCAAGATTTCAAAACTTTGCTGAAACTTGTGCAACATTTTATTAGAAACTTATATTTATATCGCCTTGTTTCTTTGCTTAATTCTGCTTTGTGAGTTTGTGCATGAGATGTCAGTCATGTCCCGGTTTCCTCAATTTTTGCAACCCTCTGGTTTACTGACACCACAGAAGAGGAACATTGATTTGATGACCTGCATTTTCAGTATTGCCCAACTCTGATGTTTTTGGCACATGTAAACAAATGCTGTGTGAGTTCCAATAAGAGGAAGCTATGGAGTGAATGAAAACATTAAAGATATGGATTTCAAAGTCTACCTCAGCACACAGGCTTTTTCCACAGCAGTGACTGGTCGTAAATATTATATACGATCTAAAAGGCAATGTGCATGGCTTGGTAGGTGCACAGACGTCTCCAAATCACAAAAACACGTTTTATGAAAGCTGAGTTTTGCCTCTTCAGCTTTGAAACTTATGACACTGTCCACATTGCTCTAAATCACAAGCGTCAAATGAACAATCTATACTGAAGGACACCCTTTATCTTTAGATCCTAAATTAGACCATCCTGTGTTAAAGCCATATCAAAGCAGAGCAATGTTTCGTAGGTTAAGATGAGGAGGGGGCCTCCCACAGCACAATCTCACTGGACCCCAAAATTACAAACACCAGTCCTCAAAGACTAACCCCAACATCCTTGAAGGCATCATAAACATACAGCGCATAAAAGTCACAGCAGATTTCATGGTAAAGGTCAGATGTGGTCCCATTTGCCCTTTTTAGATCTTTTAAAAGATGAGTTTAATCTTATAATCTGTTTAAAATGATAGAAATTACAAACACAGTGAAAAACAGGAAGCGGCAACATCTGGGTGGCGATAAAAAAGGAACCACGGAAAGAGATTTGTAGCAAAGTGGTTCATATATGTGTCAGGAGATTGATTGAAAACATGGTCCATCACAGGGAAAATATACTCGCTTGGTTTATGGTGAACACATGTGTTTGAACCCACACTTTTTTTTTCTGAGATTTGAAAAGAATCTGCTCTGTCTGCATGGGAAGATTCAGGACATCAAGATAGATTTGTGTTTGTGCAGCAGGTTTCAGTTGAGAACATCATGTCAGTTTTTAGTTTGGCACTACATTCATACAGATTGTCGTGTCAGGCAGTCTCTGTCTACACCTTTTAATAGAAGGCTTACAACTTTCCTCTTTGATAAAGCAGGTTTAGCCTGGTAAGACCATCCTGAAGATGATGATCATCAGCTCAACATTCTGTTTCACTCTCTCTTTCAGTCTGGACTCGGTTCCGCCCCGCCTCGTATCCAGAAACAAAAATCCAATCAGGGATCTGCGCTGTAGTTGACAACATAAGCAGCCAATTAAGGACTGCATTGTAGGTGATGATGTAAAATGCAGGCCTCAGCTTGCAGAACAGTAATGGCAGCTCCTGAAGCAACAAGTGTTAACTCTAATGTTGCCCAGTGTCAGTTCGATGGCGTCAAAATCTAACGCTTGGGCAGTGACTTGTGGAGTCAGAAACCAACCAAAAAAAGCAATCCTTTAACATTGGCATGATACACAGCAGGTTGCCGTTATAGTTTATGGTGTCCCAGAACATCAACAACCAGCACAACCAGGGTACCTTGCACATCGTATGTGGATGTGGAAAGTCCATGACCAAACGTCAATATGTGACGAGGTCGGAGTGAGAATGTGTTGTAACGTTAGTAGGGGGTGAATAACACCGCAATTACTGACACTATTGCAGAATTAGAGTCGTAACAACAATTAAACAAGAATTAAGGTTTGCGGAGTTCTTTTGAGGGTTAAAGACATTTTTGCCATCACTCCTGGCTCCGTTGGTGATGAGGAAGATGTTCCCTGGTGTTTTGTCCAGACTGATACAGAGACTGAAACAGAATGTTGAGTTCACGTCATCAGGATGGTCTTGGCTAGTTAGGGCTGGCTCAGGCTTGTCTTAGACCAGCCCCTAGTTAGGCCGCTAGTCCAGCCTGTTCTCGCTCACTCACAACTCGTCAAATACCGCTGATTTGTCAGTGGACCTCGGCATTAGACACTGATGCACATGAGGCACCATTTGCTGCAGTATGATACGCACCAGACGGCAGTACTTTGACGTGTTCGTAATCCACTGTGAGGGTCCAAGGACAGAGCGTGCCATATGTTGTAAACCCTCCTGTGGGAAACTGTGATTTATGATATTGTGCCATATGAAAAAAATTTAATGAAACCAAATTAAATCTTTGGATTGTAGGAGGAAGCGGAGAAAACCCAAAGACATGCAGGTTAACTGGTGACTCCATCCAGCATCAACATGTTTCTGTCCAAATGTTGCTATTTGTGCAATGAATTCAGATTTCAGATAAAACAGGCAGCCAGTACAAATTATTTTTATTTCTCCCTGAGATATCGAAGCCAAACTGTGATTGCCACATGCACCATCATTTTTGCATTCCTGAAATATTTTCTTTGAACCGAGCACATAAAGGAATCAAGGACTTTTCTATTCTCCATTTCCTAAATGTGACTGAATGGTTAGCTTCAGATTTGTGTCCACAGCGGATATTCAACAGTTCGGACCGAAAATGCTTGGTTTAATCAATATTTGTGAACAAGGATCACTCGCTCCTGAAGCTGGAAACGAGGCAGACAAAGAGGATGCTCTGTAACATCCTCAAGGGATGAAACCTGGAGCTGATCCACTGGCAGCCGACCAGAGACTGACTGAGTTTAAAGGCTGAACAGCTGCTTGCAGCTTCTTTTTCACAGAGGAGCTTCTCTTTATCCTGCGTTTAATCAAACGCTGTAGGCCTGCTTCACTGCACTGCTGAGGTTAATGAACTTTATGTGAGTGTTTCCCTTTTCACAGCCCTTTTTTGGACACTTTTTCCCCACAGCATACAATTCAAAGTTAATTTTGTTCTTTTTTATTTTTAGGGAATTATAAGTCGTTATTAGTGATGTAGAAACTTCTACTTCAGGCCAATCTTCACTGAGACAAATAAAAGGAATAACTCTTTACTTGAATATGTACATTTATTAAAACACATTATCTGACGTCAGAGAAGATCTTGGTTACACAGACAAAACTTAAACTAACATTGCAGTAGCTCAACTTTGTACGCTATGTCCCACGTCACATTTTGGTCCAGACTATAACCCTGGGAGTCGGGAACATCTACAAGGTCTCCATGTTATCTTATTAACCTCCAGACACCCAGAGCCTTTCAAAACTTTCAAAATACCAAACCATGACAATGCACTTAACATACCCATTTCTTCATCTCTAAGAATTTTTTCTGCCACAGTTATTCCTATTAGAAGACTGTGAAAAGACTTTAAAAATACATTTAAAGACTAAAGTCTGACATCCTCTCACATCTACAGACAAGGTGAGTTTATAGTCAGTCTCTAAGGGGATCTCATGGGATCATTATTTGCAAGACGACAACTAGATTTCTTGTAAGACTTTTTCCCATCCTTCTCCTGGCGGAAAATATTATGCCAAACTCCCTGTAAGAAACATGACCTAATAATAATTCATCCTCTGTCTGTAAATATACATAACTCTAGAAACACAAGAGAAAAGGTGTCAAATGTCGACGATATTCTTGTCAATTTGGCTATGAAGTCAATCAAGGAAGTATATTTGTGCACACACTCAACATTTCGGATTTTGAGAGATGCAACGAACAGGAGACATTGCTGTTAATGGTTGGCATCCCAACCTCTAAGTCACTGGGGTGCCCCTTGATGACTAAAGACCCATTAATAGTTTTCTGCATCCACGTGTCCACAAGGGTCCACTTTGCTCTGTGTGACACAAGTCCACTTACCACAACTTTACCGGCATATGGACTACTTAAAAAGGTAAAATCTCATTTTCCTTGCACAGCAGTATCGATACGCTCAGTGCCTTTCCCCCACTCTCTTTTTCTTTCCTTGTTTATCATGAGACCACTGACCTGTGAGCTCTGTGCCTGGGACAGAGTCACACACAGAGTCTTAGCGACAGAGTCAGACCATTTCGGTGTGGGTGTGAGATTGTTGGGAACATTTACAGGCTTGGTGTGGGATGTTAGTTGCTGCTGTGTTAGCTCGTGCTAAACGGGCAGAAAGAGCAGGAGGAGAGCTGCTCACGGAGACGGTCCTTCAGCGCTGCTTGGAACGGCACCAACAACTTATTGTAGGTGATCAGCTGTCAGCCCCCACTATCACATATAGATTCTAATTTTGCAGGAAACACTGAATGTTCTTAAGAATAGGCTCCGAATGCAAGGCAGCATTGCAACTTTTCCCTTCAATTACAATGCAAAAAAATGCCGATAATGACTGCAATGTGCATCGCAACATTTTGGAAAAGCTGCCAAAATATCAGGCCACAACCATTCCAAAACAGCCTGCTAAATCCCGGAGCAAGTGATGTTTGCGAGCTAGTATTCTTCTTTTTCATTGCTTTTGCAAACCCATTGACAGTTGCTGGCAGTCAGTGCAACTACATGAAAAAGGAGCCCAATCTTACTCCGAAGTCATCAAAATCTGGTGCTTGGGCAGCGACTTGGGGCGTCAGACACAGACGAAAAAAGCTGTCCTTTAACGTCAGCATTATACACGGCTGGTTGCAGTTATAGTTTAACGGCGCCCGGTGGCATCAGGGGGAAACGTGGCAGGACAAAGACAAAGGTTAAGGTGGCAACTGTCCGACTAGGGCTGGTGGATGGGTCCAGTAACCATCGACCTTCACCCAGGAGAGTGGTGTTCACGTTCTGTAAGAATCAGAGCATGTGAGTGGAGCAGAGCGGGGAGCGGGAGGATTTTGTGTTGAGCGAGGAGCAGCTATTTTTTTAAAAGGTGGAGTGGAGCCTTATCTCTCGCTCCAATTTCGCTCCGGTCGCTCATGCCCCACCCAGAATGTATCTTTGCACCTGCGCACACCCACACTATTTTCTTTCAAAACTATGGAGTTTACTGTGTACTTCAGAAAAGAAACTGAGAAGAGAAGCAGTGGTACCTTGGAGAACGGTCCCTAACAGCGAGAGGGCTTCCCCGGAGGTCGGCCGCTTAACCCGGTCCGTCTCCTCTACACTTTCACTTATTTCCACCCTGCCAGCGGTACCATGTAGAACGGTCCCTAACTGCGGGGAGAGTGCTTCCCCGGAGAATCTACCAAGCTCATGTTTTATTTGTGAATAGAAGATTACAGGTTAGGGTAGTACGACGTAGTTTTTTTGAGCGGAGTGGTGAGCGAGTGGAGCGGGATAAAATTTATGATGGAGCGGAGTGGAGCAAAGAATGCGCAGAACCAGCAGCGCAAAGTGACAGGTCTGCGAGCGAGGAGCGGAAATTTTCACCTGCTCCGCTCTGCTCACATACTCTGGTAAGAATATAAAGCCCTGCTCTTTTTTCCTAAACCCAAGCACATGCCTCAGTTGTTGAAGGAAAAAAACTAAATTTGCTGTGTTGCATCGACGTATACATTCATTTTGAAAGAGACTGTATGCAAAGGTGAAATTTCCTGTGAAAACAGAAGTGTATTTTGAAAGAAGACAATGCATGTAACAGGCTGAACCTGACACGGCGTCCCAGAACGTCAACAACCAACGCACCCAGGGTACCTTTCACGTCGTATGTGGACGTAGAAAGTCCATGACCAAACGTCAATATGAGACGAGGTCGGAGTGAGAATGTGTTGGAAAAAGCAGCAGAAATGTGTGTTACATCGTCCATGTGCATCTTGTTCACATGCACAACATTTTAAAAACTTTAAAAGTTTAAAAAGTTTAGTTTAGTTTAAAAACTAAACATTTCTAGTGGTCAAAGAGGCTGTAATCCCATGATTGAATCGATTCTACATATGGTGGCTTTAAGTAGAGCTGCTGCTTTGGTTGGCTTTTATTCACATCGGAGTTCTTTAAAAAAATAAATAAAACAGCATCTCATAAAGCAGAGACCTTAATGAGTTTGCGTGCTTCAGAATGAATGCTCATATCATTGTTGTTAATGTTGTTCATTGTTAATTCTCTGTGTCGGACTCTCTCCCTCTGCCCCAGCAGAGTGCATTGGGTGTGTTGTGTCTGGAGCCCTGAGCTCAGAGATGCTCCTTGATGACGCTCCTCTGAGCCTTTGTGGCTGGATGACAAGAGAGGGGAGAGGAGAGGGAAAAGAGAGAGGAGAGAGGAAATGAGGACACAGGAGAGGAAATGAGGAGAGAGGAAAGGAATTCAGGAGAAAAGGAGATGAAACCCAGAGAGGAGGCAAGAAAAGGAGATGGGATTAGAGGAGATGAGACAAAAATGAAATGAGAGGAGGAAACAAAGAAAGGAGAGAGAGAGAGAGAGAGAGGAGAAGAGACATGTGAGGAAGAGAAGAAAGGAGGCAAAGAGTGGTATGGAGAAGAGAGCAGAGAAAGGAAATCCAAAGAGAAGAGGAAACAAGGAGAGGAGAGGAGAAATGAGGTGACAAGATAAGAGGAGTGGAGACAATAGTGAAAAGGAGAAGAAACAAGGAGGGATAAGCAGAGGAGCGGAGACAGGATGACAAAAACAAGTAAATGAGAGGAGAGGAAAGAAGAGGGTAGGGTAGGATGCAAAGAGAAGAAGAGAGTAGACAAAAGAGGAAACAAGGCGAGGAGTGAGGAGTGGAAACAAGACAAAGAGCAGTGAGGAGAGGAGACGAAAGAACACAAAGACTGGAGACAAGAGGGCATGAGTGGAAGGGAGAGAGACCTTGTAGATGTTCCCGACTCCCAGGGTTATAGTCTGGACTTGACATTATCTATGAATTTTACATGAGTTGTATTGTAACAGCAATACAGCTGCCGTGAGCCTTGGCCTTGAGTTCGTGACCAACAGATCAACTGTCACTTGTTGCGCCTCGCAGCACAGATTACTCATCAAAGTTATTTATTGAGCTACACGCAGGTGAAGGCTGCTGTAACAGTCGCTGAGGCTGAGTCATGCCCTCCACACAACAGGGCTCAAGACTCCGGTCGTCACCATCCAGCACAGCCATATACTGTAAGTCGCTGATGTGTGCATGCACAATATGAGTCTTTGGACAAATTTGACCCAACAAAAACATTTCGATTGGCTCCTGCAGAAGCTGAGATGGAGTCAGCAACATGTCCTGTACTTTTACAGCCAAGTCGCCACAAGAAAATGTTTGTACAGAACCATGAATATGTTACATTTGTATGTTTCATACGTGTCATATCAGCATTTCTAAAGTGACGTGCATTATTAGCTGACTTTGCTATCGGGAGGTACCCTGGAAATCCAGAGTTCTCGCGAGAGCATAATTTGAATTTGCTCAGCGAGTCACTCTGGCAATCAGTAATGATGCTCGTTACCCATGCCCATGAAACCGAGCTGCACCAATCACATCGGTGTATCTGATATAGGCGGGCCAGAGGCAAGCTAAACAGATGACGATAGCACTGCGACGACGAAGTCTGGAATCAGTCAGTAAACATTGCAAGATGGCTACGGATGAACACCAGTTGTTTGAAACGGCTTTGGCCGCTACAATGAACGAGTTAGACTTGGCTTTTTCGCTAAAAGAGAGAATGCTTGCCAAGCTGCAGACCACTGCAGTGAGTCTGGTCTCACTCCAAAGTTGTCGAAATTGGGTGCTAAAGCAGTGACTTGTGGGGTCAGGAACCAACAGAAAAAGGTGTTCTTTAACTTTGGCATGATACGCGGCCGGTTGCTGCCATAGTTTAACGGTGCCCGATGGCATCAGGGGAAATGCAGCGGGACAAGGATAAAAGTTAAGGGGGCAAAAGTCCAAGTGGGGCAGGCAGGAGGGGTGGTGGATGGGTTCAACAAACCACGACTTTCTTCTGACAGAGCAGTATTGGCGTCCCGTAAGATTCTTCAGCCAAACTCTGTTCCTTTTTCCTAAATCTAACCGTGTCGGTGTTGGGCCATTTATTCTGAAAGAGACTGTATGTAAACGTCAAATTTCCTGTGGAAACGGAAGTGTATCTTGAAGGCAGACAACTTGACACAGTGTCCCAGAACATCAACAACCAACGCACCCAGGGTACCTTGCACGTCATATGTGGAAGTGGAAAGTCCATGATCAAGCACGTCAATATGGGACGAGGTCAGAGTGAGAATGTGTTGCTACAGTCTACTGTTCAAGATAAACAAACAACAAAACTGGTTGTTTTTTTAGCAAGCTATTTTTTTTCAGCATCCAAACATGGGTGTTTTCCAGGGACTCATTGCTGTTTTTCTTGCCACTTTTTAGCCCCCAAATGCCGGTGTTTCTCAGCAACCTGTCACTATGTCGCCTGCTAGGATAGTGGCACGACAAACGGTTGATTTTTATCTCAGCTGCTGCTTTTCCCGTGGAAATTGTGCCCCCCAAAATCGAGTATTTTAAGCCAACACATGATCTTTTCCTACTCATAACCATGATGTTTATGTGCCTAGACTCAACTGCACATTAACCCAAGAGTTGTTGAAACCTATAGTTTCAACAGATCTGCTGTATCAGTGGTTCCTAACTCGTCCAGCCACAGGGTCCAGATTTCTCCTCAGTCATTGGCTCAAGATCCACACAGTTTAACATATTAAGCTTCCTACTTGCGTTCGGTCATGTCGTCAAGCTAGTTTGCTGTGTCTGTTAAGCAGCTGTCCGTTAGTCACTCACTCTCTTTTTATCATCAGATTTTCTCTACCACAATATCAATTCCTGGCTCATTGACGTCCATCTTTTCAGGCCCGTGTCAGACAGATGTGGGTCATGTACAACTTTTCAGAGCCATGAAGTCCTCTAATCCTCGCTTGTGTGTAAGTGTCCATGAGTATGTGCTTGTAGACATTCATTCACCCTGTAAGTGTTTTATTCAGTCTGAGCCCAAAGAGGATTTGGTAAACAGTGTGTATATCCCCCCCTCGTCAATTAGCTAATATGTTGATGTCAGCATGGTCAGTATAATCCCTCTCTTAATGTACTGTAATAACCCCCCTCCTTCAGCAAGACACTCTGAACACACACACACAACAGTTCCTGAGGGAAACAGCCACACAACAACATGACAGGATGCTGCATTAGCTCAGCCATCATAACAACATTACCAGGGGCTGAATGAGGCTCTCCAGGGCTTTGGAAGAGACAACTTTCTGACCCAGCATACGACTCTGCTATGCAAGCACTCAATTTAGCGCTCATCTATCTGCCTCTCATATACACACCGAGCTCCCTCTCACTGTTGTTTGTTTATTTTATATAACTTTGTTTTTAACAGCATGTGGTAGGGCTCAGGGACAATTTCAGGGCAAGAGCACCTGACCTGTGAAGGTGTGTCAGCCTCATTCCTGACCCGTGATCACTCCTGTGCACATGCTTTTGCGATGAGCCAAACGAACATTTTAAATAGAATTATTTTATTGCAAACACACCCTGGGGTATTGTATTTTTCTTTATTTTATTTAATTTATTATTTCTTTTTGTAAAGGGTAAAAACCAGGCACGTGCCTTATATTAATGGATAAGTGCCCTTATTGCAAGACACTTTGTTTCCTTTGTGTTTTACATTTTACATGTTCGTTTTTAAATTGGCACATGGCAGTTCTTTATCTAGAGCCCATTGTTGTATGCAGGACAACTGCATTTAAGTCGAGCCCCTGCCCCTCCCTCCTCAACTTCAACTTGTTGTCACAGCCATGCAAGTGTAGCCCCCTGCAGAGCAGCGTCCACGTCGCCCTGACAACAGTGGTGTTTGCCCAAAGCCTCGACATTGTTCTAACCCTACTATTAAAACATCTCAAAACAGCCAGTCTAACCTAGGCAAGTGTGGAGCTAAATCAGGGACAAGAGTTTTGATAATTTAAAAAAAAAAGCTTAAACTTAAAGTTAAAGGGACATTGTGTCGCATTTTCAGTTGCTTATTGGCAAAAATGTCTGCATTCATAAATATGTTACCATTGGTGTAGTATTGCCTCCACCAATAATCTGACTTATTCTCGTAAAAGGAGAATTTCGGATTTGTTTGTACATCGTGCGGGTAAGTCGTCTGGGGGGTTCCATAACGTTTCGCCACTTTCAAAATACGTCCGCCAGCAAGGGACATACAGCCCCTCGCCCCGCCTTCAGCGTTTTCGTTGAGAGCCAGACCAGCGCTGCGTGACTGAAGAGCTGAAGGAGAGGAGCAAGAGGCACTTCGCTACGACCCAGGCAAATTTGAAACAAAGTCCCACTCTCATATGCAGCATCACGGGAGACAGAATCCTCGTTGCCAAGAAAGTGCAAAAGGGAATCAAAAAGGCAACGTGAACATAGTTCATGCTTGTTACACTCTGAGGATCGTACAGTGTCGTACAGCAATATTAGCACTTCGGGAACATTTGTTTGTGTTCGTTAGCAAGATGCTAGATGCTATTTGGTACCAAACCCCGCCCTCACACACACACACAGTCAAAACAGCGCAATATAATTCACTATCTTGCTTTTTGGTACACAGCAGCTACCGTAGTTGCAATATGTGTTTGAAACAGTGAGGCGCTAGAGTGCGCTTTAAGTTTTGATCTTGAACTTTTTATAACAATAACAACAATGTCTTCAAACTAAAAATGCATGTTTTTTTGTAGGTTACAAATATAATGTGTATATATATATATAATGTTTTCAAAGTCAGACTTTATTTTACAGTTTCAAATATAATTTTTTTTTAATTTTACTCTATTTTATTTATTTTTTTACTTTTTTTTATTTAGGTCTCTGTTTTGTGACTTTAAGCATTTGTTTTCACTTTGATATCAGATCTCTTCAGTTTCAGATTTGGTCTTGATATCGCTTGGGGGGGATGGCAAGCAAAAACTACTTCTGGTACAAGTGCCTTTATTTTTTTACTTGAGCTCTTGCCCCACAAAATGTCTAATAATATCACAATATTAATGTCATATAATACTACTACTACTAATAATAATAATAATTATTATTATTATTATCATTATTATTATTATTATTATGTCATTTTCTGGTGCATGAAGCTCACGCTGGGGCCACTACGGTGAGCATAAACCACGCATAAGAGGTCACAAAACAGATTTCAGGTAATCCGGTGAGTAACATGAATGTCTGTGATTTCACTCAAAACCTGTGTCAACCTCTTGGTGGAATTAGAAGAAAAAATTAGGCGATCACCAAAGTCATCAGGACTCACCCACTGAGAACAGATTTCAAGGCAATCCATCCAATAATTGTTGACATATTTCAGTGCAGAGCAAAGTGGTGGACCGAGTACTGGCTGTTACTGTTTCTGTTTCTGTTTCTGAGCCAGTTCTGCTTCTGTTTATTCCAAACAAACAATATTGGTTTTGCAAATGGAAAATAAATGTCTTCATGAACTGAACACACAGTGAACTTTGTGTCTTATCATATGTTTATTTACAAAACTTCAGTAAGTTTGTAGGTTTATGTATTCCAATTCTGAGCTTCACAGCCGGAACAAAAATAATGACAGTCAGCCTCATTTCCCCGAAACCTCATCCCCTCACATCGACATTAATCGCAGCCGCACACTTCCACGCAGTCTGTCCACAGCCTCCCTTTCTCTGGTTCTGAGGGACACAGCAAGCGTCAGGGCCAAGATGGCGGCTAATGATGTGTAGCTCGCCAGGGGACTGAGGCGAGGCTGCCATTTCAGCCGTGGGGACGGTCCGGTCTGGGTGGATAATGCATCCAAGACAGCTGGTGACACAAACCTAGCCGTCCAGAGGAGCTGTGGGTCTGGCGGTCCCTCCAGACATTCAGTGGAGTCGTGCAATAGCGTGTGTGTGTGTGTGTGTGTGTGTGTGTGTGTGCGCGCGCACTGAGGGGAAGAACAAGACCATTTTCATGACTGACATCAGTAGGGACAACAGATCTTCAGAGTCTCCAGTGGGCTTAATGATGATGAGGGGAGGATATGAAGATTAACAAGAAAGCCCGGAGGAGTGTGTGTGCAAATGTGCGATTGTGTGTTTGTTTGCATGCGTGTGCAGGTGGGCGGGTTAAATGCATGTTATGTAAAAACGCTCCCAATGCAGTTAGTTTTATGTCTCACCCATTTATGTTTCATGAAGTTAAAATTTTGTCTTGCAAAATTTTAGAAAACAAGAAGCGAGAATCCCAGAAAACAGACCTTGACATTACAGGGGAAGCACTGTGTGTGTGTGTGTGTGTGTGTGTGTGTACGTGTGTGTGTGTGTGTGTGTGTGTGTGTGTGTGTGGGGACAGGTTGCCTTGTTTCGTACACATGAGCGTCCTCCAAGGGCCAAGTGTCTTTTTCCACCTCCTTCGTCTCCATGGTGAAACAAATGAGGTTCCTTCCTTGAGGGATCATCGAGGAGCTTTTGTGTGTGTGTGTGTGTGTGTGTGTGTGGGTGGGTGGGTGTGTGTGGGTGGGTGTGTGTGTGTGTGTGTGTGAGACAGGCAGCTCCAGGTGTCTTCTGCAGTTCACAGTGTTGTCAAGTAGCGCTGCCTGTCTCGTCCCTGCTGTCTCAAACTCAATGTTGTTTTACACATCTGTCTGCCAAGCTGTGTATACCACACACACACACACACACACACACACACACACACACACACACACACACACACAAATGATTTCTAATTGGGGAACAAACTCGGCTCATTTGTTCAGATGAGGAAATGTATTTTGTTGTTCGTTAGCTATTCCTCAGAGTCGTCTGTTTTATATGGTGCCATATGTAGTCTACTTACATGTGTGTGTGTTAGCTGTATTAGAGTGTGCATTTTCTTTACAGAGTTACCACGCTAAACCTTAGAGAGTGTTTCGCCGGTGGCCTTGGTTTACGTGTCCCAGTGCTCTTCTGAAAAAATAAAAAAAAGAAACATTTCTGAAGCAAAAGCTGTTGAATAATTCAGCCATGTTTAAAAAGAATAAACTATGATCCTCCATGAATATGACCTGGTAATCCCCAAAGATGCTCCCCCTCTTCTCTTTCCATTCCTGTCTTTCTCTCCTCCATTATTTTACAACAGCCCACTCCACTGTAAATGGCAGAGGGCTCTTTTTGTGGTTCATTTCTGAGCTCATCACTCAACAAAACTTCCCAGAGATTTTGCATGTTAAAGCCTTTCAGTGGCACGAATGCTGACAATTTTCGGTGAAGCACACTTTGTGTAGACTGATTTTGTATCTTGCAGGTGGCCACATGTTTTAGTTGCATGTTATCTATATTATGTCTGTTTTTATTTCTTACATACAGTTGATCACATATGTATCTAAGCTATTTCACTTTGCTCAGGAAAATCAGGAGGCTGTGCTACTGGTTTTACACATACTATTAAAAGGGCCAAAAGTATATGAACACCGCAGTCTGCAAATGTTTGTCTACTCTTGGTCCGGGCTGGTTTTCATGGTTTGGGTTAAGCCTAGTTCACATTACATGATTTTGTCCACAGGATCATGGGGGCGCGTTGTGTTTGGACCCAGGCCCTGGAGACAGATCTGATTCAACACTGGGAAGAATATCCATGCCTTTACGATGTGTCGTCTCCAAGTTTGGTGACATCACCGCGTTATCTGGGGCTCTGTCGGCGAGGGCTCAGTGGAGAAATTTTGTGGTGTGCACACACAGGTCGTAACGCAGTTGGCGAGACTCCCGATGACAGAAACACACGTCGCCAGGTATGAACACTCAAGATTACGATAGTCTCCATGACGCAGAATCGGGTTGAAAATTGTGTAAAGTGAAGTCGCCTTTAGACTCTTTAAGGCAGGGTTTTTTCAAGCCAAGAACACCTGGGCTGAAAGAGAGATGAAGCAGACACCCTCGACAAGAAATATTTTATAAAGCTGAGTTGCATATTAAACTGGGCTTACAGTCATGTGTAGGGTAGCCTAAAGTGCCATGAATAACCATACCACTTCATGGTGCATACAATAGCCTAAAGAGCTACTGAAATAATCACTGACAGATTCATGCATTTATACATCGTGTTTGATTCTACGGTGGAAGGTATTTCAGAGTCTCTTGCTCAAAAAGTTACAAAACAATCCTTTGTGGCTTACAAAAATGTCCATACACTTGAAATAATGATACAGCTAATTGGCCAATAAGTTTAAAGAGTACTAATCAGGAGAGACTCATTCTGAGGGAAAAGAACATTTATTTACATGTGCACATAAGTATGAGAAATGTGAAAAGTAGATTAGACCCCATCATGACCCCCATGGAGTCTAGACGCTGGTGGTGGTGATGAGATGAGATGAAGATGGAGCTGAGGACCTGGATGTGAAGAGGAGTGGGCTTTTGATGAGCTTGACCTTGGCTCTGGATAAAGTGACTGGTGGTGAATTCCACCAAACACTTTCAGTATGGTACCTTTGGAACCAACAGTAACCCTTCAGACATGGTACCTTGACCCTAGCGTTTCCACTACAAACAGTGCCCTTGTTGTTGTCACTCACTGCTCCGTCCAGCACTCACTGTATTTCCTCATCAGCGGTGACACAGATGGAAGTCTGCGCCTTGTTTATCGTCCACAGAACGAGGCTGCACGCCGACATTTTCAGAACAAAATAGGCTGCAGTGAGAGTCTCTTTCCATGGGATATTTAAAAATATTTGGTTTGTGCATTTAGTCCTTCTCAGGCAAGCTCAGGGGTTTAGTGTTGCTGTAGCCCGACGCTACGTGACCCTTTTCTTTTCTCCGAGTGAGGATTAGAATAAATGCAGTCCACAGCTCCACCTTTTAGTACCAGATCTGTGTGCTAGGTACCTCAACAGAGGGGGGACCAAAAATGGGGACAGTACGGAACAGTTCTATTGGTACCATCCACAACTTTCACAGTGGAAACAGAGAAAAAGCGCACCGAACTGAACTGAACTGAACTGTACTGCTCGGTGGAAACGGGGCTATAGTCAGCTAATTGGTGGAAGCGCTGGGTGTGAGATAAAGAGAATTGTGAATGGATATAGCATAAAGAAAGTCTTACTGATTGAACTTACACTGAACTTCATGTAACTGATAGCTAACTAGTTCACCTCGTTGTTATGGAGAGATGCTGCACAGTGATTTCACGTTATCTAGCTAGCCTGATTGCACCAGAGTTCATGTGTAACAGATATCTGTAAATTAAATGTTTGTTTTCACAAATGTTTGTATTTTCAGATTTATATACATTTTTGAAAAAACAAAAACAAAACTAAATTAAAACCTAAGATAGACTACCACAGAATATTTTAGCTGCCCCCTGTAGTAACTCTGAGGTCCCCCCAGGGGTCGCGGACCTTCTGTTGAATACCCAGGTTTTAAGGTAAATTTTAATGGAGCTGTATGCGGCATTCAGAGCGTATCTATGATTCAGAGTCTGAGCCGAGATTGTCTGCACCTGAGCCGGTGGCTAGCAGCTAACGGTGCCAACAGTACTAACACTGACTGCAGTGCTGGCAGAGCTAACGGTGTTAACCTTGGGACTGGAGGGTGAGTGCTCTGCTTTGGTGATGATGCCGTAGCGTTTATCAGCAGTAACCACCTTTAACTGCCGTATGAGCAGAGTGCAAAGAGAGCGAGGTTAGCTGTCCATCGGGAATGTGACTTCATTGTCTGCTCAGGGAGTCAACACTCCACTATATCTTTACGTAGCAAATAGTCGTTCTGCTGTATTTAATGTTGTGAATGTCATACGCAGCACTTCAGGGAAAATACTCTCCTGTTCCAGCTTGGATGTAGAAGAAGCTGAGTAAGAGCCTGATCCCATCCAACACCTTTGGGAAGACGTGGACCCTGAGCCAGGCCTTATCACCCAAAATCAATGTTGGACCTCACTAATGCTGGTGGAAAGCCTGAAACCAGAAGAGAGGAGGTTGTTTTAAGCAGCAGATCCACGGACGGTTTTGGAATGAGTTGTTCAATAATAGCCGCATATTTCTGCAAAAATTATTGTAACATGTATGCTCCATTTATTTTCACTAGTTATGGAGTTATTTCTAATGTTGTTTTAGCCTTTATTCGTATGTATATTTTTCTACTTACCTGCCTCTCTGATCTGTTTCCCATGCTGCAGCATAACTTAATTTCCCACCTGGGGATCCATCTAGTGTTATCTTATCTTGTGTTTTACTGTGCTATGAAAATGAACTCATAAAAATTTGCTTGAGATGCAAGAAATGATCCGTCACAAAGAATATTTTCACTCTTGTTTTTGTCACACTGATGTATTATAACTGAGTCAGATCAAGAAAGTGAAAGTTAAGTGTGTGTCACCTTTGGTCTCTATTGGTCTTGGTCTTTTTATTTACACTGGTGATGGAGTTTTTGTCTATTTCATATAATGTATTAACCCTTATTTGTATGTATATTTTTCCTCTAATCTGCTTCTCTGATCTGTTTCTCATGCTGCTGTATAACTTAATTTCCCACCTGGGGATCCATCTAGCATCATCTTATCAAGTGTTTTACTGTGCTAAGAAAATGAATCCATAAAAATGTGCTCGGGATGCAAGAAATGATCCGCCACAAAGAATATTTTCACTCTTGTTTTTGTCAAAGTTGTGTATTTTAACCATGTCAAGTCAAGAAAGTGAAAGTGTGTGTCACCTTTGGTTTTTCCCTTTGAGGAGCAGTGAGAGACGTGTCCATCACAGAGAGGAGGGAGACAATAAATACTTAAATGTGGGGACAACAGAGCACATTTTCTCCTGGAGGGAATTCACAGTGCTGTAAACACTCAGCTCCACACCTAGACAAGTATACTGGCGTCTTAATTCTAGCCTCTAAGAGTTAAATAAAACATGAAGCAAGGACTCCAAACTTTGCCATATGTCAGTGTGAAAATGCAAAACTGCTTTTTTCTTTTGCAGCTTATGGATTAAATGACACTTGCAGTAATTACAAAATGCAACGTGAGTCAATCATGTGCACTACAGCGTGTTGTCTGTCAGCTACCAGATCCAGGAGGAGGAAAATGGACAATATTAAAAGGATGGAAGTGTTTGAATAGGAAAAGACAAAGTACGGTTTAATCAACAGGGCAGATTATTACAGTACAGTTGACCTCCTGCTGAGCATACATTCCTCTTCTTCTTCTTCTTCTTCTTCTTCTCTGCAGCCTTCACGACAGAGGAGGGAGCAGAAACGCACAGAAATATGACTCCAACACAGATGTACAATCATTTACCAGCACCAGATGCATCAACAATCGAGAACATTCACTCATCTTTGACCTTGTGACCCCTGCTGATGAGCTCTGTGAGGGTGCAGAGGAAGAGAGACTTTACATCAAGCTTTAATGCTGATGGTTAGATGATACAACTTAATATCATAATGCTGCGCAGGCTTAACATCAGGGAATGAAATGAAACAGAATGCAGAACATGGCACAGGGTCGTGAAGCACTGAGAAACAGCAGCAACAGATAGATAAAATGGCGCCCCCTACAGATATTTGGATTTAATCACAAGTGAACAGAAAGGAAGTTTTTACTCTTCATGATTTACAGGTGGTTTTGACTCAGCAATAAACTCTTAAAGCCAAAGAGCCAAAATCTGAAAAACTGGCCAAAGCCTGAGGAACATAAATTGTGGCTACACTCTGTATGTTTCTGCAGAGATGAACAGAAACAGCCAGTGTCCAAGGTTTTCAGTCAGCAGATAAAATGAGTTACAGAGGGATTGCTGTGGTACTAAATCACATACACCAGACTTGACTGACGCATTTCCTCACCTTCACCTTCCGTCCTGCAGGTGCAGTCACACGTAGATTGAACATGAGGGAACCAGAGGGAGTCTTCAGCTCCCACCACAGATTTAAAGAACGCAAACGGCCTGAATGTGCTGTAGGGCTTGATATGACTCTGCATGAAACAGGGACTCTAAGGGCACATGATTATATTTTTATATATATATATATATATTTTATATTGATGATTGATATGATTTGAATAAATTTGAATCACTTGGAGCACAACAATGCTACTTTGGGAAATGGAAAAAAGGTTTTTAAAAAAGGAGATGTTTCCCATGATCCATGTCAGTGCTGGTAAAGTGGAGCTGAAGGTTTTACACGATGAGAGAAACCAGCTTTTATTACCACATTTCATGAATTTATATTTTTATACATGGCCCCAAATGCAGGATGCACAGCAGGGGGGAAACAAAAAGAAACATTCAAAGGTTGGGATTCTGATATAGAGAGCACAGAGCTGGAAACATTATCAGATTCATTAATAATTTAGTCGTTTATCAAGTACATAAAAAGAAAAATGCAAGACATGCAGTGTTTTTCTCAGTTTTGTGAATTCATTGCCAGTCTAGTTTTCTCTTTTATTTATTTTCCTTTATTTCCAATGGACATTTGTCATAATTTACAACATTGTGTAAACAATTAGCATTTATCTAAAAACAATTAAAAGGTTCATGAGTGATAAGACAGTTATAGTTTAAGTCCTGATAGAAATGTTAAATGGGCTGCATTTATCGGTCTTTGCAACACATTCTCACTGCGACCTCACTGACGTTTGGTAGTGGACTTTTCCCGCATCTGCATGCAACGTCAAAGGTACCCTTGGTGCATTGGTTGTGGACGTCCTGGAGCACCGTGTTAAGTTCTGCCTGTTACTTGCATTGTCTTCTTTCAAAATACACTTCAGTTTTTAACAGGAAATTTAACATTTACATACAGTCTCTTTCAAAATAAATGCACTATGTTGGTACAACACCACGAATTAACATTTTTTTTCCTTCTACAACAAAAACACGTGGTTAGGTTTATGAAAAAAGAACAGGGTTTGGCTCTAGAATCTTACAGGACGCAAACACTGCAGTCTCGCGTGAAAGTCAGTGTTTGCTGGACCCATCCACCACCATCCCCCCTGCCACAGTTGGACTTTCACCACCTTAACTTTCATCCTTGTTCCACCACGCTTCCTCCGATGCTGCCGGGCGCCACTAAACAATAATGGCAACCAGCCGCGTATCATGATGACGTTAAAGGACGCCTTTCTTTGTTGGTTTCTGACGCCACAAATCACTTCCCTAAGCGCCAGATTTTGACAACTTCGGAGTGAGACTGGGTTGGTTTTTGGGATTGTTGCTGTCTGAAATGTCTGATTTCACGGCAGCTTTCCAAAATAAAAAGTGCAATGTATGTTGCAATGTTTATAGGTGGGATTTTTTGCAATCAAAATGATGATTTCATTGACTGATTGCTGAAGATCAGTTGTTGCTGCTGTTCGAAGCAGTGCTGAAGGACCATATGCACGTGCCGCTCTCCTCCTGCTCTCCCTGCCCAGTTAGCACAAGATAACACAACAGCAGTGGTTAACACGGGCCCGGCACCACGAGGGGGCGAGAGGGGGAGAGGGGGGGCGAGAGGGGGACTGCCCCCTCAGTTTGATTTTTTGCCCCCTCAGTTTAAGTTTTGTGTACCATAGTAAATCTGCAAAAACAACAAAAATACTGGTCCAACCGACCAATATTTTTGTTGTTGTTTTTTAACATAGGGTTATGGTGTTTGAGAGGAGAGTGAAACACCATAACCCTATGTTATTTGCGGTAATTTCAGAACCATGGACAGCGCTGTTTGTTGCGTGTTGTATTAGGTTTGGCCTCACGGTGCATCGTAGTATGTGATTTAAGCTAGCTTGCTTGCTAAATAGTTTGGTCAACTTACTTTGCCATCTCGTTAGTGTGTTCTTTGCCCAAAAAAGCAGTTCAAGCCAAAGATGGATATACGAACGTGGTTTTGTAAAAAATAACAACAACAAAAAACCCTACAGAAGAGACTGCAGCCGAGGCCAGTAGCTCCTCGCTTACTCAGAAAGTTCAACAAACAAACAAGAAGGCTGCAACTCTACTGAGGAAAGGTAAGACAGAATGTAGCTGGGTTATTTTTCTATGTTCCTGCTGGATATGTCAGACATGCATCCAGACATAGCAGGATGATTGATGATGAATGAGTTTTGAAATCGGGGACATCCAGCTTTGGAGGACAGATTAGGCTAGTGTAAAAACTGTGTAGATTCATGACATGATAAAAATGTGTACGCAGAAAGCCAGAAATACAGCCTACACATTATTTTCGGCATATTTGTAAAGCTTCTCAATTAATGTAGGAACTTGGTGCACATGCATGAGCGTTTCCACTCCACCTGTCTGTCTGTCTGTCTGTCTGTCTGTAAGCTCCATCTGTCATGAGACAAACATGAAAGAAGAAGTGCAGTTTATTGGGCGACGAGCTGTCATTACAAGCAACAATTACGCACGGCTGCGCGCTCTTTATAACTCACTGTGAATCTATGTTGCACTAACAGTAACTTCATCCTGGCGCCGGGCCTGGGTTAACATCTGACAACCGAGCTGTTAAACAGTCCCAACAAACTCACACCCACATCCAAACAGCTCAACTCTGTCATTAAACCTGTTGGGTAACATTAACCATGTGATGCTAACAGTTAGCCCTGTCACTGGGTGTGGCTTCCAAGCAGAGCTCATTCTCGACAGCAGCAGTCTCATGGTAGATAGAGAGAAGGAGGGTTTAAGTGAATCAATATGCTCGACAATGAAATGATATTTTACTTGTTGTAAATAGTCAAATTTACGGTAAAATTGTGGTGACTGGATAAAATGCTGCCTGAATGGCTCAGTTTGCCTTGATTGTTGCAACCCCATCATCCTGTAGGGACTGATTTATATAGTACTTTACAATTTTGCCTCTCATTCACACACTTACACATATTCACACACTGATGGCAGCATGGATGGATTACTGAACGGGCTTATCAGGCACAGGACCAGGGGCCCGAAGTGTGAACTTTTACTGTCATATAATATTTACAGGCATCTGTCAGCCAATCAGAAACATGTACTCTCTGTTTCTATGGTATGAGTGAAGCAGGAGACAGCACAACATTTTTAACTGTTTAAGGAAACATTTCATTGGATTATTTTCATAAAATTTTCCATTAAATGAGATGATTTTTAATTCTGCAAGACAAGCTCAGTTAAAGCTGATCAGTTACACACCCAAACATGTTCTTACACTATATGCACATTCACAGATACATATTATCATGTTCATACCACACTGGTTTTCTCTACTGGGAGATCAGGTAGAGCCCAGGTACGCTAGCGGTGTGTTAATGTACCTTGGAGTCAGACAGAGCCAACCTCAAGGCCTCTGGACCGCATCAATATTACAGCACAGAGGAGCCAATCAAATATTCATTCATCACCCCTCCTCTCTCGCTCTGGTTCTCTCCAGTGAGGGAAAACACACACACAGTCTCTGTTCACATCAGCTACCTTAACCCTCAGTGCAGAGCCTCTGCTTGTGTATTCAGTTATTCAGAGTTCCTCAGGGAGAGCTTGGGTTAAGTGTTACACAGAACGAGCACTCCATTCGGGGTCAAATGCAGAACAAGGACAGTGTAACGCACAGGAGAGGCTGCCTGGGTCTGCTACACATGCATTCAGTGTAATCCATCTTAACCACAAGTACTAACCTGCATGTGCATATATCGAGGTCACTGTACTCAGATCTCGTTGCAAGCAAAAGTCCAGCATCAAAAATCTTAATTAAATGACAGAAGTATGACAAGAAAATTGTACTTAAAGTATCAAAGGTAAAAATACTCATGATGCAGAATGACTTCATTCATAGTGTCGTACATTTATGTTTTTATCAGTAGGATTTTATTCCCGATTCATTACCATCTGAGCAGCCTCTAAATGTTGTCAAGGCAGAAAACTAATTTTAGCAAGTCTGTTGGGTAGTTTCATCTATAACAATGCATATTTTACAAACTATGTGTGATGTCTAAAATCTTGATTTTAATAGTTACTATAGCTGTAACATAAAATGTAGTGGAGTAAAATTACAATATTTTTCCATTGCAATGTAACGGAGTACAACTGTAAAGTAGCACAAAATATAAATACTCAAGTACAAGTATCATAAATTTGTCCTTCTTTCATAACTAATACTTTTCTCTACTACTACTATTTTTTCTCTCTCTCTGTGGTCACCCTTCAGTACATGGAGTGAGATATGTGAGTAGATTTTTAATGCTGATATAACAGATGAGCTTTTTAGTTTCTGTGTAATAACCTGCAATGCAGAACATCAGAGGAACAGAAAGGTGTTCTATGAGGTGCTTCACATGTATGCTCTGATGAAGGTCTGATAGATTAAAAACCCCAGAATAAAGTGAAACACAGCAAAGATGTAAATGTGTGCAGGAATCTTTTCTACCAGTTTGGACTCACTGATATTTCCAGCACCTTGCCAGGATTAAGCCGGGTGGAGCAATGATTGTGCTGTAACACAATGTTAAAAAGAAACTTAACAGCAGATAAGAATCTTGTTGTTGGTGACCTTTAGTGATTAAAGTTGATGCTCAGTTTCTGCTGAAGCAAATTGATTATTTGGACTAAAAACTGTGATCTTCAGTGTGTATGGATAAAGTAGTCATCTAATTATTGATTCAGTAAAAATGATTTCCAGTATGTGCGTGTTGTAGATGTAGGTGTTGCAGGAAAAGTTCCTGAATGCAGGCAATCCAGGAAAATGTGACATTAAACAGTCTTTTTTTTAATGTTGAGTGTATTTATGGAGACGTTTCTGCAGTTAAAATACTAAAATTGTGACTCACTTAGAACTCTGTTAACATTAATGACTGTCAAGCTTTCATTTGGTTCAATAATAACTGACTGATTTAATAAATGAGCTTATCAGCTCAGTAATAATCTGCAAATGTTATTACCTCCGCCAAGGAGGTTATGTTTTCGCCGGCGTTGGTCTGTTTGTCTGTTTGTTTGTCTGCAAAATAACTCAAAAAGTTATGAACGGATTTTGATGAAATTTTCAGGAAAGGTGGATAATGGGAACAGATGATACAATTTTGGTGGTGATCAGTTGAAGCAATGTGGATAAAATAATAAAATAGCGCTAAATAGCACTGTGTATTCACCGAGTTTTAGAATAGACTAATTCCATGACCAGACGTGCGCCACCAGTTGGCAGTGGGGAGTCGGCCTGCTTGGGCTCGTTCTAAAGTTGAAATTAATGTTCTGTGTTGGAAAAAAAGAAAGTGAAAAATACAAAAAAACCCATTATATTCTGTGTTGGTACAAAATAAAAACGAAATAAATACACCACAGTGTCTCCATGGTGAAAGCATATATAACCTAATAATGATAGTGATGCAAATAACCTAATTGTGATGCAGGCTGCAAAATCTGATGCAGAGGGGGAGGGGATATCACCTACTTGGCAGAGGTCTGCACTCTGAGTGCTTTTCTAGTTATGTCTGTTTTTTGTTTGTTTGTCCACATCAGACTAATACGTGATGCCTGATGGCTTCCATAATGCATTTACATGTAATATTCATATGCAGTGCAGCACATGTTTAGATATATACACAACGTACACAATGTACCAATGATGTAATCAATTAATAGCCAAGTGCATATAGTCGCTAAGCACCTGGAGGAATCAGAGGCCAGTGCTAGACAATTTTTTGTTGATTTTATCTCTCAGCTTAATACCTTGCAGTTACACATATTACTCAACACATAAAATCAGCCCAGTGTCAATCCATTCATCATTACTTGTTCACGCCCGACACAAATGAAGCTCTAGCGAAAGTTCAGTCAGGAAGACAGAACATTTCACACTCAGTCGGTAACTTTCTTCCTCACCCCGCTATTCACCACCTTAACCTTGGGGGACACCCTGGGGGAGGGGAGCAGTGGGGGTTTCGCAGTTATTGATGAAGATGAACTGAAGTCTGTCAGAGAGCTATGATTTGAGTGCCTTTTTCATGGTGATACAGATGGACATGTGCAATTTATAGATGCATGTATTTGTTGTATTTTACTGTATTTGGATGTATGTATTGTTTTTACTGTTGTTATACTTCAGACACTGTGAAGTCGAAGGCAAATTTTCTACTGGGACAATAATGTCTATCCTGTCCCATATACACGCTCCATTTGTGTGTGGACATAAGCTCCATTTCTTTACCTCCACAAGGGGAAATAAAGCCTGCCCTTTTCTTGGATGCTGTTCGTGTGTTCAACAGAACTGAGTTTAATTCCACTGACTGCCTGTTCCTTCATTCACATATTAAGAAGTATATCTTAAAGTACTTGTCCCACACACACAAACACACATTTAAGGTTCTGGGGATTGAATCAACTGTAATGCTGTTGGTTACTCGTTAGAGCATCATTGATACATGATTTTCCCTGACAATAAATACTGACATCATGTAATATATTATTATGATCTTGCACAGTCTTGGTACTTCTTACATGATTTCAGTAACAGCAGATACAGTATTTAGTTTTCTGTATTTTTCATAGTTGTGAGGGGTTTTGCAATAAAAAATAAAGAAAGTGAAAAAAGGGACATCAATACATGTTTCTAATTATTTAGTACCACAAAGATTTGTATGAGCCTTTTCCTTTGGAAAAAACAAAAGACCTTAAATTACAAGGGGGTACAAAACTTTGAATCCAAAGATCAGTTAATAAAAAACCTGTCACACAGGGTGCTGCTGTAAACAGCAGATATCACGGGGCACTGAAGTAATAAAAGCTATGAAAATATCTTTTCATGTACTCTGTATGAAAATGTTTAATGCACACACAGACACATTCACATTAAGTCATGAATAAGATTAACTTTAAAAGAGGTTTGGTTTTTTAATCATCAGTGTTTCCAACAGTTTTTTTTCTTCATTGTAAAATACATTTAAATTGTTATACATGAAACATCACCTGCAAAACTGCAGAGGTATAAAAGTATTCACCTTCCTGTCAGAGTGTCCAACTCTTTTTTCTTGACACTGCTCAGATCATCACACAGATGAAGAGAGAGGGGTTAAAAAATTCTGAAGGTGCGGTTAAGTATCCTGCTCTACCTGCTACTAAAACAGATAGCTGTGTTTATTACTGTCAATGATTAACTAATAAAAACAGGTTGGTGAATTGAAGTCAAAGTCTGACATTGCTGAACAGAACCACGTCGGCATTACACTCTGGGAGATCTCTATCAAACAGTGGACATTTGGAGGACATTAAGACACAAACTGAAGGGACATACAATTTGGTGAGTCTTTAATTTAAAAACAATTTGGAAAAAAGAGAAAATGGCGGAGAAGTTTGTTCTTGTTGAAAGTTACCTGAGCTGCCATGTGTGTTCAGAGACTTTCAGAGATCCTGTGTCTCTGAGCTGCAACCACAGCTTCTGTTCAAGCTGCCTGCAGAAATTCTGGGAACAAGCTAAAAACAAAAACTGTCCCATTTGTAAAAGAAAATCCTCAAAAGAAGATCCAGGAGTGAACTTTACACTGAAGGAACTGGCTGACTCCTTTGCTGGGAGACAGAAAGCTGGATCATCTGAGACAGAAAAAGGAGAGAAGAAGGAGGAGGTGGTGTGTAGTAAACATCAAGAGGAGCCTAGATTGTTCTGTAAGGATGAAGATAGAGCTGTGTGTCCTGTCTGTGAGTTTTCTCTCCACCAGAGTCACAAGGTGGTTCCTATAGAACAAGCAGTCAGTGAGCTGAAGGACCAGCTGAAATCTGACTTAAAGTCTCTGCAGGACAAGAGGGACAAATACAAACAAGTGGAGGAAACATACAATGAAGTGATTCAACACTCCAAGAAGCAGCTGTTGTCCACAGAGAGGCAGA
>NC_065513.1:37623123-37695073 GCF_006386435.1 Epinephelus moara | reverse complement strand
GATAATTAAGACAATACACAGTTAATCCAGAAAGATGTGTTTCTAATAACCAAACTGCATTACATTATCAGGTGATGAACTTTCATGCAGGTACAAATCAAGGCTGATTTTTGAATGATATATTCTTTAACATAGTCATCAGCATCTTGTTTTGAGTCAGACAACACTGTATAGTAGTATCAGTCATCAGCTTTAGTTTGAGATATTATTGGAGTCTTTTATGAGGTAAATCAGTTTTGGATCTGTTGTTTTATTTTGAGGAAACAAGTGGTTTCATTTCCTTTTATTTTAAGTCACTCTTTAATTCTTCATACTGTATGTGATATTTTTGTAGTGTACACTGTCAAGAGTTCATTTAATTTAGTAATAATGATTGACTTTATGAATAAGTGTGAGTAAAAGTTTAAATAATATATCTGTCAATACAGTATAGCTGAAAGTATATGTATACGTATTCTTTCAGCTGTTGTATATAAGGTGCTGTAAAGTAGATAAACTTTAATGTCAGTGGTTGCTTCTTTAAGCATCATTATTACCTGAATATCTCTGATAACAATAATTATGTTTTATTGTCACTCTGTGTGTCTCACTTCTGTTATTCCCCCTTCCCCAGGCCCCTTCATTGCCACTCTCTACCTTTCCACCATATGCCCTCAGACCCTCCCACCAATCCCAGTCACCTGACTCTCATTCACCTGCACACCTGTTTCCACTTTCCCTCATCAGCCCTGCAGTACATATACCTCTTCCTTTTCCCCACTCACTTATCAGATTGTCAGTGATGCTTTGTGCCTTGTTTTCCAGCCATCTAAACCTGAACCCCTGAACCTGAACCTGCGTACCTGATCCTGTAACTTAGGCCTATATATTATTATGATCTGGCACCATCCTGGTAAATCTTATATACCCTCAGTAAGAACAGATACAGTATTTAGTTTTCAGTATTTACAGTTGTTGTGAGGGGTTTTAATAAAAACTAAAGTGAAGAAGACACAAGAACATTTGTTAAAGTTGCTGATTTTCTGCAATTGATTTGTATTTAAGAAGTTTTTATACTGTGAGGTTGTTTCATCTATAACAATGCATATTTCACAAATGAAATGTAGTGGAGTATCAAGTGCAATATTTCCCTCTGAAATGCGGTAGAACTGTGAACTAGCATAAAATACAAACACTCAAGTACCTCAAATTTGTACTAAAATAAGTGTACTTAGTCACACTGTATTCCTCCATTGTGTGCATCCTACATGAGTTGTGAGACATGTGTGGTATGTTGAGGCTTATTATCAGAATCAGAATCAGCTTTATTGGCTAAGTATGTGTGCACATACAAGGAATTTGACAGCGGTAAACTTTGCTCTCAATGTACCAGTACTGACATTAAGTACTCTGAATTAGACAAAGAAAGTGGAGGTAGAACTAAACTAGACGAAATTCAAAATTAAATTAAGTTAAGTAATATTTACAAGCCCTAAATATACGTCACATATACAAGTCTGAGAGGTAAATGGAGCTATTGTATGTTGTCAAGCATTGAGAAATAAGTGTTGTTTGACCTGCCACTCTGTGACCTTTTAGGAGTTCATCAGAGCGACAGCCTGGGGGAAGAAAGTGTCTTTGTGACGGGTAGTTTTGACCAACAGTGCTCTGTAGCGCCTACCGGAGGGGAGGACTTTAAACAGATTGTGTCCGGGGTGTGAGGGGTCTGCAGAGATGTTCTGTTTCCTGACCCTTGACCAGTACAGGTCCTGGATGGAGGGATTACTGTCTGTTGCAGTCTGTTCCTGTCCAGTTTGGTGGCAGATCCAAACCCGACGGTGATGGATGTGCAGAGAACAGACTGGATTATGGCTGTGTAGAAAGTGATCAGCAGTTCCTGAGGCAGGTTGAGCTTCCTGAGCTGTCGCAGGACGTACAGCCTCTGCTGGGCCTTTTTCCAGTCAGTGTCTATGTGGGAGGTCCACCTCAGGTCCCTGGAGACTGTGGTACCCAGAAACCTGAAGGTGTCCACAGTAGACACTGTGCTGTTGAGGATGGTGAGGCGGGGCAGTGTCAGGGGGGCTTCTCCTGAAGTCCACTGTCATCTCCACAGTCTTGAGCAGGTTCAGCTCCAGGTGGTTCTGACAGCACCAGAGGACTAGCTGCTCCACCTCCTGTCTGTATGCAGACTCATCACAATCCAGGATTAGACCGATGACTGTGGTGTCTTCTGCAAACTTCAGGAGTTTCACAGAAGGGTCCCCTGATGAGAACTTGTGTTTCTGTGCAATAACCTGCAATGCAGAACATCAAGAGAACAGAAGGGAATCCTTTGAGTTGATTTCAAGGTTTTTAGGAGAAACATCTTGACCTCCAGGTGATGCTCAATTTCTGAAGTAAATCGATTATAGTGACTAAAAAGTGTGTGTGGACAAAGTAGTCATCTAAGTATTGATTCACGTGAGAATTGTGAATATTACACTGAGCTCTACCTTTGGACACAGACACACAGATACTCCTGTAATCTTTGACGCAACCAGAAATTTGGTCAAAAAAAGGAAAACTTAGGAAACACTGAGGGCGGCTAACTCAATAACCAATTTGACTGTGGCAGCAGATTTTAATGGGTGTGTTTAGGGAGACGTTTCTGCAACACTGTATTCTGACAGGCGTTTATGACTGTGTGTCTGTCATATTTCAGGCAGACGTGATGTCTGATTGCTTTCATATTGTATTTTAAACATCTGTCACAACACAGTATGACCCAATTTCAGTATTTATTTTAAAGATGTCAGACGTCTGGTAAACACTGACAACAGACACAGTATTAAAGTTCAGTATTAACAGTAGTTTCGATTGGTTTTACAATGAAAATAAAGAAAATAGAAAAAAACAAAAATGTTCATAGTTCTCGATCTTCAAGACAATTCCTACAATAAATGTGTGTGATCCTGTGCAGACAATTCTCCCAGCTTTATGGAAAACAAAAGACCTGAAATCACAAGGAAGTATCTGTACTATAAAACTTTGGTCTTTGTTTGACAGGCTTTTATTGCAGGACCTTTAAACTCAAAAAAAGTGAGAGCTGTAATCAGTAATAAACAGGAGCACTGAACAAACAAATGTGTCTTAAAATCTCTTTACATGTAGATGCACTGTACGTAGGGGAAGCATACACATAATGTCATGAAGAAGTTTAATCTTAAAAGAGTTTTACATCACTGGTCTTTTAATTTTCAGTGTTTCCAAACATTTCTTTTCCTTCACTGTGTCACAGTACACAGTGTCAACAGGTGACTGTTTTTATTGCTGTAAATGATTAACTCATGAAATAGATCGGTGAAATCAATAGCAAAGTCTGACATTGTTGATATCTCAGTGCTCAGTCGAAGGATTTTATGCCGCAAGTTGAAGAGTGATTCGATCTGGTGAGTCTTGCCTTATTTGGATAACACCTCAAATGGCTGAGAAAACTGCTCTTGTTGAAAGTTTCCTGAGCTGCCATGTGTGTTCAGACACCTTCAGAGATCCTGTGTCTCTGAGCTGCAACCACAGCTTCTGTTCAAGCTGCCTGCAGAAATTCTGGGAACAAGCTAAAAACAAAAACTGTCCCATTTGTAAAAGAAAATCCTCAAAAGAAGATCCAGATGTGAACTTTACACTGAAGGAACTGGCTGACTCCTTTGCTGGGAGACAGAAAGCTGGATCATCTGAGACAGAAAAAGGAGAGAAGGTGGAGGTGGTGTGTAGTAAACATCAAGATGAGACTGAGTTGTTCTGTGAGGATGAAGATAGAGCTGTGTGTCCTGTCTGTGAGTTTTCTCTCCACCACGGTCACAAGGTGGTTCCTATAGAACAAGCAGTCAGTGAGCTGAAGGACCAGCTGAAATCTGACTTAAAGTCTCTGCAGGACAAGAGGGACAAATACAAACAAGTGGAGGAAACATACACATGACAGTGGAAAATACACTGATGTTGTTGGTGAGACTGTCACAGTGAAGAAGAGTCTCCAGAGGATCAGAGTCCAGCTGGACTATGACAGGGGGGAGGTGTCCTTCTACGACCCTGAAGACATGACTCACATCTGCACTCACAGAGACACTTTCACTGAGAAACTCTTCCCACTTTTCTATATTGGATCAGCTGGTGATGCTAAAACTGCTGATATCAAAATGTGTCACACTGAGATTTCTCTGTGATGTTCAGACATGTTGGTGTTAGTGAAGACTTTACTCTGACTTCACTGTTTGTCTCCATGTCATTGGGATAATTAAGACAATACACAGTTAATCCAGAAAGATGTACTCAGTATTCAAACTGCATTACATCACCAGGTAATTAACTTTTATACATATACATTTATACATATTGTAACTTATTTGCCTGGTTATCAGCATCTTGTGTTTAATCAGATCACAATATAACATACACTGTGTCCATTATACCCAGTACTTTGTTTCAAGTTGTTTGACTCTTTCTTTAATCGTCATCAGACATATTTAATTTTTCAGATTTCTGGAACTTCTGATGAGATATTTCCATGTTGATCATGTTGTATTTTCAGTTTTGTACAGTTTACACAGAGTCTCAGTGACTCAAAACATATTCTGGCTCTGATTGATGGTTATTATTTTATTCATCAGCAGAACTGATTTGTTGTAAATACCTGTCTCCACTGTATGAAATGAATTGTGTGTAAATATTTTCTTTATCTTCATTTATCTTTTTCATGCAACCCATTGTAAAAACATGTAGACATAAATCATTGTTTTAATCTGAAACTTGTTTTTGATTTAATTCTATTTTGTTTAGCCAAAATCTCAAGATGATAACTTGATGGTAATTGTCTTTAAAAGAAACAGATGTAGAGTATAAATTATGTCAAAATGAAGTGTAATCCACAAGAAAATGTGCCACCTCTTGCTGAAACTGTATCATATTGTCCGAAGACAAACTTTCAATCCAGAGCCAGATCCAAAGCTTTCAAATATTTTGGTTATCAGCATCTTGTTTTGAGGCATTGTGTATACAGGATGTGATCACATGGACACATTTTACTTCCTGTAAACGTCACAAGATGGAGACAAAGTCCACATGTTGTTCACAGCCTGCTCATTTTGAACACTGAACATTTGATTTCTGTCACTTATTTACATGCATATTATTGTTTGCTGCACAGGTTGTTCAATAGTAGCACCTCTTAGCACTTTCTGATCAATATTTAAATACATACTCTTCACAAAAACCTCATTCTGTCTGTCAGACATACTGTATGTGCAGAGTATCTAAGAAATCCATCACTGCTGTGGCTCCTGATGTTGTTGTTGCTTCATCAGGCACCAGTTTAGTCAAATCACCTCAAAGACATTATTCAGACTGAATTATATCTCAGACATGAGTCTTTTCAGCTCCAAAGAGGCGACATTTATTTTGTGCTGCTGTACATTCATCATTAAAACTCTGATACAAGATACAGATTTACACTGAAATTAAACATGTTTCATTTTATACAACTTTCTTTTTCCCTCTTTACTTTTCTGCTGGTGTTACAAAAAGCTCAACTGCTCAATAAAACACAGAACAGAAGTACAAACAGGGCAACATGAGTCTCTGTATTAGTCCAGTTTTTCTTTCCTCCCATTAAACACTTTACAACACAAACATTTCACTGTTAAAATACAAATCAGTGACATCATCATGACCGACACTAGCAACAGTGCGATCACATCAGTGGAGTGCTACTGAATCCAGGACATCTTGTAGGAGTGGGTCTTTAAGTGAGCAGCTCCCTTGTGTCTCATGACAAACTGGATCCAGAACATGGCTCGGTCCAGAGGCTTCATGGGCTGGTCTCTGTGCAGCCTGGAGAGCTCCTGCACCTTCTCCCTGTAGGACGGCTCATAAAGCACCGCCTTCACCGCCTCCAGGAAGTTGTCTGTGTTCAGCGTGCCAATGTCCAGCACTTTGACAACGCCCCTCGCTGTCATCCTGAACAGGTTATCATCCTGGTGTTTTTATGACCTGTAATTGTTAAATAATTCGTTAAGTGGATACAAAACAAAAAAACATGTTTAGACAATTGCTTTTTATTTTTGTTTGAATACATTTGCATGTGCAATTAATTTATACTGCACTGAATAAAGACTGCAATATTTACCTCTGAAAACATCCTGACACCATCTGCTGGTGACTGAATGACATGGCAGCATTTCCTGCTGTTAATAATTCACCTTGTGACACAAGTGAGAGAAACTGAAAGTAGATTTTGACATTGCTGATCAGAGCTGAGACGCCATTACAGGGAGTGAGATCTCTGCTGGAAAACACACATTTGGAGTTTATTAAGTGAAGAGACTAAAAGCTGGTGAGTCCTGCTACTGAAAAATACATTTAGAATGGCTGAGAGAGCTCTTGTTGAAAGTTTCCTGAGCTGCCATGTGTGTTCAGAGACTTTCAGAGATCCTGTGTCTCTGAGCTGCAACCACAGCTTCTGTTCAAGCTGCCTGCAGAAATTCTGGGAACAAGCTAAAAACAAAAACTGTCCCATTTGTAAAACAAAGTCCTCAAAGGAATTTTCAAATGTGAACTTTGCACTTAAGGAACTGGCTGACTCCTTTACTGGGAGACAGAAAGCTGGATCATCTGAGACAGAAAAAGGAGAGAAGAAGGAGGAGGTGGTGTGTAGTAAACATCAAGAGGAGCCTAAATCATTCTGTAAGGATGAAGATAGAGCTGTGTGTCCTGGCTGTGAATTTTCTCTCCACCAGAGTCACAAGGTGGTTCCTATAGAACAAGCAGTCAGTGAGCTGAAGGACCAGCTGAAATCTGACTTAAAGTCTCTGCAGGACAAGAGGGACAAATACAAACAAGTGGAGGAAACATACAATGAAGTGATTCAACACTCCAAGAAGCAGCTGTTGTCCACAGAGAGGCAGATCAGAGCAGAGTTCAACAAGCTCCAGCAGTTCCTGAAAGAGGAAGAGGAGTCCAGACTGGCAGCTCTGAGGGAGGAAGAGGAGCAGAAGGGGAAGACTATCAGCAGAGAGATGAAGATGATTGAGGAGCAGATCTCCTCTCTGTCACACAGTATCTGTGCTGTTGAAGAAGAGCTGCAGAAACACAAGGTGCCATTCCTCAGCAGTTATAAAGCCACTCAGAGCAGAGCCAGAGTCCAGTGCTCACTGTCAGATCTACAGCTGGTCTCAGGAGCGCTGATAGATGTGGCCAAACACCTGGGCAACCTGTCCTTCAGAGTCTGGGAGAAGATGAAGGACAAGGTCCACTTCAGTCTTGTCATTCTGGACCCAAACACTGCATGCCCCCGTCTCTGTCTGTCTGATGATCTGACCAGTGTGAGACGTGGAGACACAAAGCAGCAGCTTCCTGACAATCCAGAGAGACACACTAAGTATGCAGATGTTCTGGGCTCTGAGGGCTTCAGCTCAGGGAAACACAGCTGGGAGGTGGAGGTGGGAGACCATCCTGACTGGGATGTAGGTTTGGCTAAAGAGTCAGCTGACAGGAAGGGAGAGATATCTGCTACACCAGAAGATGGAATCTGGTGTTTATCACATGACAGTGGAAAATACACTGATGTTGTTGGTGAGACTGTCACAGTGAAGAAGAGTCTCCAGAGGATCAGAGTCCAGCTGGACTATGACAGGGGGGAGGTGTCCTTCTACGACCCTGAAGACATGACTCACATCTACACTCACAGAGACACTTTCACTGAGAAACTCTTCCCACTTTTCTATCTTGGAGCAGCTGGTGATGCTAAAACTGCTGATATCAAAATATGTCACACTGAGATTTCTCTGTGATGTTCAGAAATGTTGGTGTTAGTGAAGACTTTACTCTGACTTCACTGTTTGTCTTCATGTCATTGGGATAATTAAGACAATACACAGTTAATCCAGAAAGATGTGTTTCTAATAACCAAACTGCATTACATTATCAGGTGATGAACTTTCATGCAGGTACAAATCAAGGCTGATTTTTGAATGATATATTCTTTAACATAGTCATCAGCATCTTGTTTTGAGTCAGACAACACTGTATAGTCGTATCAGTCATCAGCTTTAGTTTGAGATATTATTGGAGTCTTTTATGAGGTAAATCAGTTTTGGATCTGTTGTTTTATTCTGAGGAAACAAGTGGTTTCATTTCCTTTTATTTTAAGTCACTCTTTAATTCTTCATACTGTATGTGATATTTTTGTAGTGTATACATGGTCAGAAACATGAATGATGAATGACAATGTCCAGTTTGTGATCAACATTAATGAAACACCAGCAGTACAATTCAGTTTAATATGTTTTCTGTATTGAATCAACTGTATCTTTATAAAATGTTCATCAGATGGATGCTGCTTCACATGATGTGTAATTAAATCACCAGCAGGTTTTATTCTGAATGATGTGTCTGAGGTTGTTTCCACTTACTTTACATACATCTGTCAAATAGTCATGTGACTAATTACAAGGAACAATTATAGCTGCTGCGCAGCAATGGTCAGGGCCGGGCAATTTTAGGCAAAAATTAGGCAATTCTGAGCAACACACACACTAAAACAAAGCATATCACAACATAGAAGTTACATCATATAATTATGGAATGCCCTTCAAATTGTGGATGAGTGGCTGAAGTGATCAGACTCATAATATACAAAAGAAAGAAAAAACACAAGAACAAGAAAGTAAGAATAACATTAACTGCTAGCAATTATGAACAAACTGGCCTGATCTAGCTTAAAGCTAAACATTATCCATGGTGACAAAGCAAAAACATTTTTTTAAATATAAAAGTAGCTATTGGATAGACTCTGCATATTGACTGATAGCTAAGCCAAATAAACAGGGAAAAGAGACAAGGGATAACAGGGGAAAGTGTTGATAAAGAGTATTTGTCTCTCCGCAAAACTGCCTGGATCATAATTACCTTGGTAGTCTCTGATCCACATAGCATGATGCCTGAACATAAGACTTTCACATTAGAATGTTCATTCTGCCTTAGCTGAGGCTTGAACTCACAACTTCTGAGACTGAGGTCCATCTTCTATCTCACTGAGCTAACTGGCAAGTGACAGTTCATGTGTGGCTTCACAAATTGACTGAGCCAAGCATCAGGGTGCCAGACAGTAGCCATCCATGCCATGGAAAAGCAAATTTCAAAGTGAAAGTTCCAAAGCTGAAGCACGTATGGTTGATTTGTTATAAATTTTCAAAGTTTTGAAATTTAGAGGCTTGCTGTAGCGCCACCATCAGGACTAGTCTTGTGTCTCCAGTTGAGGACATCTGGCATGGGACTGGACCTTTATGAAAAGTTTGGGTAGATTTCTCATATGGAAATGTTGCACGAGCTGAGGCTTGAACTCACAATCTTCAACACCAAGAACCATCCTCTATCTCACTGAGCTAATTGACAAATGAAAATGTCACATGTAGCTTCACAAATTGACTAAGCCAGTCACCTGTGTGCAAGACAGCAGCTGTTGGTGTGTAAAGGCAGATTTCAAACAGCTGTCAAAAATTCAGTTATTCAGACAAAAATCTGAAAATACACAAATTGCATCTAGACAGCATGGAGATGTTGGTAATTGTTTTTAACAATGATTTATTGGCTCCATAAGTGAAAAACTGATGTTTAAAAATACCATTTTTACATTGACTCCAATTGTTCACATTAGAGCAAAATTCAAAATGCTGTCAAAAATTCAGTTTTTGAGATAAAATTCTGATATTTTCCAAACATCATCTACCATGACTCTAGAATTTTGTCATTTTTTAATGAACATTGAAAATGAATTTAGCAAGAATTTGCATGTATATGTTTACAATACCGTTTACAGTCAAACATTTTGATGCACTGTAGGCTCAATTTTTGACAAATCAAAAATCTGTGTGGATCGTTTGTGTAGGACAGTCTGAAGATGCTCTGTGGCAAGTTTAAGTTAAGTTTGTTTACTTTATTAATCCCCCTGAGGGGAAATTCAATGTTTTCACTCTTGCTTGTCAATTACACACAGGTCCGAAAGACACACACATGCACAAACAGGACCTATACATGCACAAAGTGGAGAGATGTCAGAGTGAGGGGGCTGCCCTTGGTGAGGCGCCCCGAGCGGNGACAAAGTCCACATGTTGTTCACAGCCTGCTCATTTTGAACACTGAACATTTGATTTCTGTCACTTATTTACATGCATATTATTGTTTGCTGCACAGGTTGATCAATAGTAGCACCTCTTAGCACTTTCTGATCAATATTTAAATACATACTCTTCACAAAAACCTTATTCTGTCTGTCAGACATACTGTATGTGCAGAGTATCTAAGAAATCCATCACTGCTGTGGCTCCTGATGTTGTTGTTGCTTCATCAGGCACCAGTTTAGTCAAATCACCTCAAAGACATTATTCAGACTGAATTATATCTCAGACATGAGTCTTTTCAGCTCCAAAGAGGCGACATTTATTTTGTGCTGCTGTACATTCATCATTAAAACTCTGATACAAGATACAGATTTACACTGAAATTAAACATGTTTCATTTTATACAACTTTCTTTTTCCCTCTTTACTTTTCTGCTGGTGTTACAAAAAGCTCAACTGCTCAATAAAACACAGAACAGAAGTACAAACAGGGCAACATGAGTCTCTGTATTAGTCCAGTTTTTCTTTCCTCCCATTAAACACTTTACAACACAAACATTTCACTGTTAAAATACAAATCAGTGACATCATCATGACCGACACTAGCAACAGTGCGATCACATCAATGGAGTGGTACTGAATCCAGGACATCTTGTAGGAGTGGGTCTTTAAGTGAGCAGCTCCCTTGTGTCTCATGACAAACTGGATCCAGAACATGGCTCGGTCCAGAGGCTTCATGGGCTGGTCTCTGTGCAGCCTGGAGAGCTCCTGCATCTTCTCCCTGTAGGACGGCTCATAAAGCACCGCCTTCACCGCCTCCAGGAAGTTGTCTGTGTTCAGCGTGCCAATGTCCAGCACTTTGGCAACGCCCCTCGCTGTCATCCTGAACAGGTTATCATCCTGGTCAAACATCAGAGGGAGGCCGACGATGGGAACTCCATGGAAGATGGCCTCTTGAAGTCCATTGGTGCCTCCGTGGGCCACAAACACTCTGGTCTTTGGGTGTCCTAAGAGGTCATTTTGGGGCAGCCAGTCCATCAGCAAGGTGTTGTTGCCCAGGGTGGACGGTCTCTTCCCAGTATGTCTCCAAATGACCTTCTGAGGTAACTGAGCAAAAGCAGCAGCCACATGTTCTGCTATATCCTCAGGAAGAGTCCCCACCAAGGTCCCCAAGCTCATAATAATGACTCCATGCTCTGCAGAGCTCTGGACAAAGTCCTCCAGATAATAATGACTCCATGCTCTGCAGAGCTCTGGACAAAGTCCTCCAGATGTTGTGGAAGTGGTTTAGAGGGTTTGCACTGAAACCCGCCCATGTAGACAACATTGGGCATGGTGGGACGAGGGAACTCAAAGGTAAAGTCAGTTCTCATCAACCAAATATCTGCTGCCTGAACAAGGTCATTATACTGGACGTCAGAACCAAAGTGACGGTGGACAAACGTTGTGTAGAGGGGCTCTTGGATTATCAGCTGGTTATTAAGCACTATTAAGGCATACAAAATATTTTTCAACTTTTGCCAAAAAGTCATCTTATCGGTCACTTCAGCACCTGGTATGGGAACATATGAGAGTGGTGAGGGGGCAACTGTGTAATGTCCGTCAGCAATGATTGTCCATCGTACATTGAAGACCAGAGGCAGACCCAACCGATGAGCCAGAAGAACCCCTCCACCGAAGCAGGGGTCAGTCAGAACAACATCGTACTTGGCCTCTTGGAAGAACTCCATCACTTCAGCATCCTCAAATATCTCTTGCATTTTATCAACCACAGATTTGTGAGTATGATGCATCACTGTCAAAAACTCCTCTCCTGCTTTAAAAAAAGCTGCAGTTGAATTATGGAAGTCACGCCGGAGCTGCACCATTTTTGTTGCTAACTGAGTCATGTTTTTCTCGTCAAATCCAATACTGATATCGAGGGTGACTGACTGGTAGTAATGAGACTCTGCTGTGATGTACCAGCTGGTTTTGGACCGGATCACTGTGATGTTGTGACCTCTGGAGTGGAGCTCTTGGATGAGGACCTTCATGTTGACCCAGTGGCTTCCATCCACAGGGAAGACGAGGACTTTCCCTCCATCAGCACTGGGAAGAGAGCAGAGCAGTGCTGCCAGTGTCACCAGTCTCAACTGGGTCATCTCTGAGGTGAAACTGGAAACATAAAATTAGATTGTGGGTCAGAATAGACAGTAAAGCATGCTGGTTTGCATACTGCAAAATCGGACACGATGTAGTAGAACATCCTGGTGTTTTTGACATACTATGTATTGGGACATACAGTACTACTTTCTGGCATTCTAATATTTTATGAGACAAACCATGTTAAAGGAACCCACTTCTATATATGCATGTACCTCAGCAACTCTTGTATTTCCTCTGCAGAGAGATACAACAATAAAACATCAGTGTGGGCTTCTGTACATGTTGGGACACATGCAGTCTGAAGGGCTGAAGCGTTAAAGGGATAGTTCAGACTTTTTGAAGTGTGGTTGTGTGGGGTACTTATGCATAGTCAGTGTATTACATACAGTAGATGTCAATCGAAATCCCCCAAGTTTGGAGAAGCACACTGGAGTTCAACACAGAAGCAACTACTGCTGTGGAGGGGTCAGCAACAAAAGGTATTTTAGCCAGCTGAACAAAAGTCCAAGCAGTCCACCTAAAAAAAAAAAATCAATAGCGATTTAAGCGTGCGCTATATTTGAAATATTTTCATGTCTTTACCTTGCCATCAGATAGCCCTTGACAATAGGGAACAAAAGGCGTTATATTGCCCTCTTGAAGGCCAGACACCATTTAGAAAAACATATGTTTGTGTTAGACTATTGCGTTTGAAAGGGTTAGTTCAGATTCACAAAAATCACACAATAAGACAAACTAATTAACTGAGTTTTGTTGGTGACCCCCATCCACACAAGTACATTGATCAGCTTGCCTGCTGACACTCCCACCTGCTTCTCCAAACTGGTGGCGCGCCATCCGACATCTTCTGCAGGTAATAAATACACTGACTAAGGATTAGTAACACACATAGCATACCATACATCATACATACCACTTCAAAGGTTTTAAACTATCCCTTTAAATGCTCATCAACAAACTACATTTTCTTGTTAATAAAGTTCAGTGACAACATCTTGATTCAGTGACAATAGTTCATGTTGTACTTACAGTGGCCAGGTGTTGTTCAGTACACTGACAGTCTGTGCAGCGTTTGTCTCAGAGTTGGCAGCAGATCAGCACTTTTGGCTGCTGTGTGACTGTCAAGCCTTATGCTGACTGTTGTGCAACACACTGGTCAAAGGCAAAGTTCACACAGTCGTTTAGAGGTCATTTTATCAGAGTAGAGGGAAGCTGCGACATTTCAGTGCATTTACAGTTTGACATAAGACTTTGAATGATATTTCCTGATGGTTGTGAGAGACATGCTGTCAGGATGCAGAAGCTGCACGAAATCAAATAACTCAAAAGACTTTACTGTTTTCACCTCTTATTCCTCTGTGGGAGATAAATGTTAATCATGTGTTGTAACGTTTATAAAAATTTTTTAAAAAGATACTAAACGACTCTTGTGCATGTCTACTTCTGATATTTTATCATTGTTTTGTCTCTGTTAGTTTTATGCTTTGTGTGCACTCCAGGAAGAGAAACTGCTACAAGAATGAATTATTTTCAGGGGTTTTATTGTGTCCTAGGTTTTACAAGCTGAAACCACAAGTTATTATTATAAGATATTTTTATTCATTAACAGTTTTAGGCTAAAGACATTCCACTCTCTTATTTTAATAGATCCACCTCAGTACTATCTTTGCATTGTCGTATCGATAAAATTGAAACTACGTTTAGACACTGACAGAACATTTATGTCCATCCAGTCACTTTCATTACGCAGGGCCAGGTCGCAGGGACAGCAGACTGAGCAAGGAACATCCCTCTCCCCAACAGTGCTTTCCAGCTCCTCCTGAGGGGTTCCCAGGTTCGATGATAAATATAAATCCTCCAGCATGCTGTGTGTCTGCCCTGTGGCCTCCTACCAGTTGGACATGCCTGGAAAACCTCTCATAGGAGGCACCAACAAGGCATCCTTGTCAGATACCCAAACAACCCAGTGGTGGTCCTACTCCTAGCTCCCTCCGGATGTTCCCAGTTCACCCTCACGACGTTGTCTCTGCTGAGTTAACTCACATGTAGAATGATTTAGTCCTCCTTTGCATCTTTTGTTTAGGGAAATGGCCTCTTTAACCCTTTGAAACCTGGAGCAACATCACTTTTCTTCTGCTTTATTTCAGATGCCTTTCGCAGATATTTTAACCTTTGAACCCTGAATAAATTATTTCTTTCAAAAACGTGGGGAAAAGGGCAACGAGCAACTTGGTAAGAAATGTCCCACAAATTGCAAACAAATAAAGATTTAGAATTTTTTATTATAATTTTAAGCGCTTTTTCCAGGTCATTTCCTTGTTTGTTCTCTTTTTACCAATTTCTTTCAGATTTTTGGGGTCATTTCCTCTTTCGTTGCTCATTGCCTTCTGCCCATGTCTTTGAAAGAGATAAATCCAATTTGCTCTTGTATTAAAGGGTTAAATGTGCATGTAATACCTATTCATGTCAATGATAAATTCATTCCTCTATTCATTTTAACTGTAATCATTCTGGACTTTAACAGGACGTGTTTCAGCAAGATTTCTGCTCATGTTTAAAACTTTCTGTACATTCAAAACATATCCAACAAATCTTTCTTGAGAATAAAGTTGCAGTATTTTAAGAATAAGATTAAATATTACGAGTATAAACCCCTAATCTAAATAAAATCAAGTCATAATGTTGGTGCTCCACAGTTTGCACTGGTAATATGGTGGTGGTACCCCCCTTATAGCGTCTGACAAACATATTTATGTAACGCAGCTGCTGATTGGGTAACACCTTTGACACACATAAGAAACGAGAGAAAACGTACCTCAAAACATAAAACCGCTGCACACCTTTTCGAGGAAATGTCGTTTAATCAAAGTGGATATAATAAACTTACAACCAACTTTAAACTTTTGCAGTTTCCTTGCGTTTAACCCGGAAACCGTAGCAAACGATGCACACCGTTTTCAGATTTCAGATTATTGCAATCTGTTTTTCTTCCACCACTGGCGGCATTGTTCTTTTTTTAAATATAAAAATTCTTTTGACATTTTTCAGTGTTTCCTCACTCTCCATGCACCTTGTGAATCGGTGAAGTTGTGCCAGAAACCACTTTCTACCTCAAGGAAATTTAAAAATTCAGCAATATATTTTCAAAAAGTTTTTCAATCACTTCCGCCAGTTGAATATCTATTCTGTAAACATGGCGCTTTTATTCTGAAAAACTAACCGGAAGTCGTATGTTAGCATCCACTGGGCAGAGCTTTGAGGTAAACAAACAAACGGCTGTTGCTTCCGATAATACGCCACACGTGCTCAGACATTTTACGCGACAGTTAGATGTATTTTATGCAGATAAACATTTTTTCAGCGTAATAATTTCTTCGTCGTTGTCAGACCTACGTTTGACTCCGGAATTTAACTACCAATCATGCTAACAGCTAGCTAGTGTAGCTAGCTAAAGAACTGAAGAAATGGGACAGTACGCTGCTAAGCTACATTCGGTTGACATAACTACAACGATTTTGTTACAGCTGCTTATCCCCCATTGTGAGTATACATGTTAAGTTATTTTGTGCATGTAACGAGATTCTATTCATAAATAATTCTGTAAAGTTTGACTTTGGGTGATGTAGCTACAATGGTCGGTTCACCCAATTAACATTAACGTTATTTAAAAACAAATTTCGTTGCTTATCCTCAACCTCACTTAATCTACGCGGGTTGTCTACAACAACATGTAAGGGGGCTACGTAATTTGTCTCATGTAAGATTAACTAGCGAACAGAACATTGCAGAAAGAGATTTTGTAGGTGATTTTTTTCCAGATGTGATTATGGGTAATGCTATCTTAAAATATGGAACATAGAACATAAAACCCACTGTGCATAACTTGGTACTTCAAGAGTTAATTAACTAAAATTAGATCATGAGCGTTTTGTCAATTGGTTAAACTGACCTGTCAACAGCAAACTAAGCCCTCTAAAATCAGTCAATTCCAGTGCTTATTTCAACCGCTCGGAGCGCCTGTCATGGGCAGCCCACTCTGACATCTCTCCACTTAGTGCATGTATAGGTCCAGTTTGTGCATGTGTGTGTTCGGACCAGTGTGTAATTGACAAACAGAGTGAAAAATTGAATTTCCTCTCGGGGGTTAATAAAGTATTTAAAAGAAAAATACAAAGTGGGAAGAGTGCAACAAAAAGTGCACGTTTAAAAGTCTAAGTACAATAACAGTAAGGTATAAATAAGGTGCAGATCCAAAAGTCCATACCCACTGAGTGCACAGTTGCCCACGTACAGTTTCACATGGTGTGTGTTTGTGATACAGGTCATAGGAAATTGCAGATTAAATAGTCAACTGAACCCATTAAGAAGAGCAGTGTATTCAGACAGAGTGTTTGTGAATTTGATAGTACGATTGCTTTATTGAAAGTACAGTAGTACCATTGCCAATAGTGGCATAGTTAGTGGGCTAAAACTGTACATTAGTAGTTGAGGTAGCACATTGAAAGTGTTTATATGTTGTATTGACTTAAAAGTGGGGAATTTAGTCATACCAAAAATTAGAAAAAAACAAACATTGGTCCACAGGGGGAGCCACAGCGATCGGTCACATTTTAGCCATTTTTAAGCATTTTTCTGTTGTTATAGCGCCACCCAGTTGCCAATTAGAGTTAAATTTCTCCAGTCACCTTGAGGCGTCCTGTTCTACATATCTACCAAGTTTAGTAAAAATCCATATGGCGGTTAGGCCTAGATAAGAAATGAGCTCTCTAGCGCCCCCATTTTGTTTGATGGGGTCAATAATGGAGGGGTCCCCTCAGATTATGTGTGGTCATATGCCTACAAAGTTGCGTGGTGATGGGTGAAACCCTTGAGATGTTATACACCTTTATGTGATGAGCCACGCCCTCCGCAATATTCATTGCCTTATAGAAGCTCAGTTTTAGTAAGTTTTCCAACTTTTGCCAAGAGGGAACTTTAGATATTGGTCCCTAGATTATGTTCACCCAGTTTCATGCAGATCGCTCAAACTTCCTAGGAAGAGATCCATTTGAAGTGTTTTTCAAAAAATTCAAAATGGCGGAAAATCTATATAAGCGGAAGTTATGGGTTCTTGAGGCAAACTTGTTCCTCATGAGGAGAGGCATCTCTGTGCAAAGTTTCATGTCTCTACGACATACGGGGCATGAGATATGCCCATTCAAAGTTTGCAATTTCAATCGGTTGCTATAGCGCCCCCCTTTGGCCAATTGATGTAATATTGCTTCATTGGCATCCTCCCATGACCCTCTACCGCTGTGCCAAATTTCACATGGATTGACCCAGTCAGTGAGGAGAAAAACGTGGAACAGACACACAGAGTTTTCGTCATTATATAGTAAGATACACACAATGCCATATGGATCAAAAGATAATCAAGTTAAGGGTTGGGTAAATTTCTTAATGTCCCATTATTGTACAAAATGTCCTGTAAGCTATTTGTGATTCAGTTTTGTCAGTTGTTATTACTACTTTGCGTGGATGTTTGCTTTTCCCTGTGCAGAGTTTGACACTAAATATCTGGTGTCATATTCATCTGCAGAAGCACTCAAGTTTCTCTGTTCAATTAACATCTGGGTTGAAGACATATATGTGCTTACAAGCATGATTTTAGAGGCCAAGCGACTAGTTTGGAAGCTAATTGTAGTCCTCTATGAAACTTACAGTGTGTGGCGTGAAAACTTTACACATCCAGTGCATATACACTTGGAGTGACTTTGGAAGTAAAGTAAATTTGTGTATTTAGATATTATTGTCATTTTAAGACGTTTAAACTGGGTAATTGAATTTAAAAAGCTGTGGTAGTGGATTATTTTTATGTTTGTTAAAATATATGTTGAGTGGAATATCTTAGCATTTTCAGGTAATTTGCATCCTCTATATATGTGACTTTTACCAAACATTACTCGATCTGAAACAATTCGTTGATCATTTGATTAGTTCATTGACATTAAATTAATCTGGTGATATACAGTTTACAGACCAAACTGTTAATTGATTAATCACAAAAATGATCAGCAGATTAATTGCAGCCCAAAATAGTACAGTAGCTACTGATTAAATGAATAAACTAAATTCATTTGTTGCTTAGTTGTGCTGCAGTGTTATTGGAGTCCTGACAATCACTGGTGAAATGTAACCTATTTCACATTCTCTCACCTCAGCAACCTCAGTGTGAAGACATTACCTTACACACTGAGCACAACGTCAGGACAGTGAAAGCAGATTTATAGTTGTGGCTCTGATGATCACGTGTGCATGTTGTTTTGCTCTGCTAGGACCTGTCTCAAAGGAAACAAAAGACCGCAAGCAACAAACTTTGATGGTTATGGAGAATTATGGATAACCTGACAGCAAGTAAGAACCACCTGCCTTGTCAGTCATGGGCAGGACAGAATGGCTGGTCCACTGCTTCAACTCAAGGAACACTTCTCAACCCACTGCCCAGCTCTCAGCATCTCAGCCTGGGCTCGTCATCTGACCAGAGACCCTCCTACGACCACATGCAAGAGTCCAATCAGAGCTGTTTGAACGACCTCAGCGCCTTATCGTCCAGAAACAACACTCATCACTCTGCTCTGTACAAAGCCTCTCACATGAGCAGCAATCAGGTGTCCACCACGCTCTTTGGTGATACTGCCATCCCATCTCCCTCTCACATTATATCCTTTGCCCAGCAAAGCCCTCACACTTCATCATTGCTGCTAACTTCAAATCAAGGAAAAAACATCCCCCCACCATCTCTACCCCAAACAAACCCTGCTCCACAGCCTTGTAGGCCCCAACATGTACCGCTTGTCTCGCCCAACAACCCTTACAAGGCGTCATTTCAACCTCCATTAACCAATCAGGGTTTATCAAACGGACTTCAAGATCTGCCCATTAGTCTGCCATCATGTGGACAACGTGTAAGTACATCTCAAGCTACTTTTGAAGGAGGGAATGTGGAGTTAGCTGGTGTTGCTGGATACACTCATAGCCATGCCTCATCCACTCCTCAGGAGCAGCGTCAGTGGATGCCTTCATCACACTGCAGGGGTAAGCTTTACTGTAAATATACGCTGATCATTTTGTTTTGTATTGGTGGATGAAAAGCCTGCTCAGTGTGGTTGAACTTCTTGAGTTTGATTTATATTGACTTTCTGTCAATGGAGTCAGGTGGCTGTGATGGGGGGCAGCAACAAAACATATTTTAGCATTTTAGTATTTGACTTTCCAAACTGAACTAATGTGACGTCCACATTAGCGTTAGGGTTTAAATGTAACAACAAATGTAGAAAACTGCATCAGGTCACGTGTGAAGGGCTTGGAAAAGGAACATTTTGATGATATACATACTTTGACCAAAATTTTAATTTTCTGATTTTAAAACAGAAGGAACACCACTGAAAATCTACAAAATTATGTAAAAACCTCAAAAACAAATAAGGATGGAGCCACCTATAAGTTAGGTGTAGCTAACAGGTAGAACTGTCGGACAAACACCAACACCTCATCATTCAAAAAACAAAAATACACAATACAGAAAAGTCAATTGGTTGAAGGCTAAGTGTGTAGAATTTAGGAACATCTATTTGCAGAAATGGTAACCTCTATGATATTCACAATTGACCCTTTGCTAAGCCCCGCCCCTTTGTGATGGTCCGACAAGCTGTCAGAGTAAGCATGGAGCCCACACTGTAACTAACTGCACTCCCTGAAGAAATATTATCATATTTTTGGGAAACTGAAACAGTGATTCCAGAGAGAAGCAGACAGAGGAGTCTACAGTCTGTGTTTGAAGGATATATCCAGGATGTCAAACTGACTCAGCAGCAACAACAGGTTAAAAAGACAAAGATATAGATCTGCAATCTCACCACTAAATGCCACTAAATCCTTTCACACTGAACCTTCGCCGCCAACCTTCTCTCATATTGTCTAACTTGCTTGTGTTTCCCTCAGATGCCGTCAGTAAGTCTGTCCCTGATGCAGCTGCTCATCCTAACAAAGAGCCAGAGGGGAACATCAGTTCACTGGTGAGGAAATTAAGAGCACACCATCACATACAAAATTGTTGTATGGTATTTTTTAAAAAGATATCTTTACAAATAAAACTAAGATGTTGTAAATGTTTTCACATGTTTGATGACATCTAGTCATTTGTTCGAACAGAAGTTGATTGTACCCGCTGTAAGTCACTTTGAACAACAGCATCTACCAAATGAATGTAACCCATTTGCTATATGTGATAATGTGGACATTTCCAGTAGAGTTACAAAGCTGTGGGGTTTCATAGGAGGCCACATACACCTTCATTTTTTAATTTTCTTCTGCTCTCAGGCCAGCAGGGAGGGTCAACGTTTGCTGCTTTTACAACACCGTGCACAACTACTTAAACAAGTGGCAGAGTTGGATAAAATTGTAAGTGTGTTAAGGCAGTTTTTTATGTGAAGAGTGTCAACATTTCTTTAGATAGTTGTTACCTATTACACCTGTAAAATATGTATTACTTTTAATTGCAAATGGCCTAAATTCCTGTTAAGAATAGAGATTATTACACAGTTACACCCTATTGACTTCACTTTGTCCTCCAATGAAGCTGGAAACACTGCATCCAGGTGACAGCAGTAATGGGCAGTCTCAACACACAGCTGTTCAGGTACGTTCAGTTGTTTTTTTGCAGCTGCAGTTTGACTGAATTTATACAAATGAAAAATATAATTTCACGTTTTTGTTCCTTCACTTTTAGTCTCATCCATCAATGGCTGATTCAGCTCAGTGTGAACAAACTAAGGCAAGTGATGCACAGCAGGGTCGGCTTTCTGCAGGAAAGTCAAAGGTAGCTCCTCATCAAATTGTTTTCCATGCTCACATAACTGATCCTTTACTTTGTACATTTTCGGCTATTCATAAATGACAGTCAAGGTTCAACCCTGTGACTGTTATTTATTTATTTTTACTCCATGTCTTTTTTCACTGTACGTTTTGTTTTTTCAGTCACATCTTTCAGCGAATTGTTCATCGTCTGCATCATATGATGAACACAGTGAGGCCTGTGATAGGCCAGAGGATCCAATGTCAGCAACAGAATCACTGGTAGATACCTGTATTTTTTATTTTATTTCATTTAATCATGAACAAAAAGTACAGGTTGGCTTTTAGGATTACTATTATCATCTTTTCAGAACAGTTTTACATTTCCTTGTGATATATTAAGGCATAGCCCACGTCCACAGTTACAGTTATGTAGTATGCACTATGACCATTAGTCCTCTGGGCGCCCCAAACTTATTGTATATAAGGGTCAATAAGGCCCTGTGTCCACCAAAGTGCTTTTTCCCAGCTGAGAACAGCAGGTGCTCCTCAGGAAACACAGCTGCAAGCATCTGAGAATGCTTTGGAGGTGCAGCTCAGACACTTTATTTAGTGAGCTGTTAAAAATTAAAAAAGTTAAGTTAAAAAAAATGTTGGCGCAAGGTGAAGTACTTCCTCTGGATGAAGGAAAGGCTGAAGCATGTAGGAAGAGGACAGACCCGCCGGCCTTTGTGGGTTCCTAAGAGGAAATGGATATTAATGTATGTACAGTTTTATAACCTCTTTCTCCTCTATTGATGTTGTTTAGCACTTGTACATGTAACATGTGACAGTTGGTCTTCATGGTGTTGGTCCCTCCTTCACTGTGATTTAACACCTGGGTAAAAAGGGACAGTGGCGAGTGCGTCTTTTTACCCAAAATTGAAAGTTTTTTATTAACTCACACATCACTCAGAAAAACAACACCAAACATGCAGCGCTCAACATAGAATAGACACTCAGTGTCTCATCACACTGCTGGTGTTTGTAGCATAGTGAAAATACACAACATTTCCATTGCAATTCATTAAAAATACACTGGCAAACATTAGAGCTGAAACGATTTGTGGATTAATCAACTTGGCAATGGGCAGAAAATAATCTGCACCATTTTTCATATTCGATAACTGTTTAAATCAGGCCAACTTCTGATCGTTAAAAACATCTCCAAGGACTCCTTTCCCAAATAAATGATTAAAAAAACACACAACATGACAAAAAAGGTTTTATGTTGTGATGACTTTCTGTAGTGCATGAAGCTCACTCCTTTTATTCTTTTGGCTTCTCAACACCTGTGTGCTTTGCGTTTCAGTGTCTCTTAAACTTTGAGGGTTTCAGCGCCTCATTTGACAGGATTTCACCACATCAAAACACTGTACTATTGGCTCAGCATCACTGCCTGCCATTATCAATCAGCATTGGATGAATCAGGGGTCATATCCCCTCCCCACATCCTTTGGAGGTTTTACTGATAACAAATAAAGTTATTTGTGTATAATGAAATCAAATAATGTTAAAGTAATTCTTTACCTGCAGAATGACCATTTATTTATGAATTACTCACTACGTTACCCCCAATTTGTGAACAAAAGAACTTTCTGGGATGCCTCCACAAGCCCTTTTTAGATAGGAATTTTGCAAATTTGCAGGAAAGCCCAATCAGTCTTTTTTCAGCATTGGCAGTATAAAAACAAAATCGGGGAGTGCAGCAAAATGCCACCTACCTTTGTTTATGCAGAATGTAGGGGTGTGAAAAAATATCGATATGGCAATATATCGCGATACTCAGCCGCCCAATATAATATCGATTTTTCAGCTCCTAATATCGTTTTTTTATTAAATTAATTATTCGTGTTTAATTTAGAGGCGCTGTGAATACAGTAGGATCTCCGCGCCTCCACTCCGGTAGATGGCGCGGAAGAGCCACTGCTGCGCGGCGCAGCGGCATTGCTGTAGTAGAGGCAGTCATAGCGGCTGAGGTAAACAGAAGCCAGTACATATACTGCAACTTGTGTTATCATCTCTATTTTTAATTTAAACTATGTAGAATATCGCAATATATTGTGATATCATGATATCGTGATACTATCGTATCATGACCCAAGTATCATGATACGCATCGTATCGTGAAGTCCTTGCCAATACTCACTCCTAACAGAATGTGCCTTTTTCGGGGCAATGGGGGGCGTGAGCAAGTAACAAAACGTGTAGCTCAACGTGTGACGTAAACAGTGGCGTGGGAGGGAAGCCGCAGCTTGTCAGTCCTTCGGGGATTCTCTCGTTGGCTCTCTCGTTCCTCACCGTTCCCGTCATCTGATGGTTAATGGCCTTTGTTTGCGAGGACAAGGAGGGCGCACAACTCCTTGTCTCCCCAGTTTCTCATCTTAACAGTGTCTTGCAGGTTTGCGTTTCCCTCTTGCTACTAGCTGCTCGCTAATTCCTGCTATCAGCTGTTTCCTGTTTATCCACCGCCAGTGGCTTGCACGTGTGGCGTCATCAACAGCTCCTCCCACAAGTCTCCTCCCATTGCAGAAGGGCGCCTCGGTCTGTTTAAACTTAAAAGGTTCTGCCAATATGTCTACCCTACGAGGCAGAAAATTGGGCACCTCGGATCAACTCGCCAATCCGGCTCTGTGTGTCTAAACACTCGCAGCTTTTCGGCAAAACAGCCCAACTTTCGCCGAAAATCTGGCAGTGTAAGAGGGGCTATGGTGAATGAAGAATCCTAAAAAACACAGCAAATCTATCACAAAACATCCGCTGACACGCACTACTTCACCCTTAAAATGACAATTTGTATATTAATTACTCACTGAGTGTAACATTAAATTCATGAAAAAACTTTCTGGCATGCCACGGTGAACGGAGAATCCAAAAAAGGTGAATATTCTCCATGGTTTAAAGTCAATGTGGAAAGCATTTAACAACAGCAAAACTCTATCAAAACATCTGTTTACAAACTTTCACACAACTTCTGCAGTATAATCCAGTTCTCATTCATCCAGTTGTATGCTCAGTACTTTCTAAACACATGCATTTTTGCTAAACCAGCATGATTTAAAACACATCAGTACAGACCGTCTCATGCACGGCCAAGTAGCATGCCTGGGCAAACACGTGCAATGGAACTCTGCTCAAAAACAGCTCATACACATGCATGTAATCAGGCACTCTTAGGGTGCACTACTTGTAGACAGAAGTATTTTAATTCATAAAGTTTTAGCGCATGCATGTGTAAGGGAAGCACTGAGCTTACAACTTTAAACAATGGAGAATATTCACCTTTTTTGGATTCTCCGTTCACCGTGGCATGCCAGAAAGTTTTTTCCTGAATTTAATGTTACACTCAGTGAGTAATAAATATACAAATTGTCATTTTAAGGATGGAGTATTCTTTTAAATGCATCTTTTTTTTAAGCGGTGCTTAATTATTATTAAGATATTTGTGTCTTTGTTTTGAAATATTAAATGTTAGATCGATGATTTCTGCAATCACAGATTGTTAGTGACCTTATTTCCTCATATAATTGTCTTTCATCTTCGTGTTCTTCTATTTTTTTTTTTTTTTTGTAGAAAAAAGAAAATGCCTCAGCGGAGTCGGAGTATGACAGTGATCCTGATTACTTGCCCTACAGTGATCGTGACTTCTCTGATTTTCTGTCTGACCATGATGGAGGCTCTTCAGATGAATCCAGTCACAGCAGGACTTCGACCCCTACAGACAAAAGACCATCTGTGCCAGAAAAAAAGAGGGCTAAATTAGGAAGTTCTTTGTTGAAGGACAAAAGTGTCATTCCTCCAAAACAGATCCGTGCAACTAAACCAAAGAAGAGGTCCTCTGAAGCTGTAGTGTTGCCAAGTTCAAATTCCAAAGGAAGACGTGTTTATGACAGGAGGAATTACTGTTTGTTTTGCGCTAAGCCAGTATGCAAAATGGCACGACATCTTGAGAGGATCCACAGTGACAAAACAGAAGTTGCAGCCGCTTTTCAGTATCCCCAAAGTTCCAGAGAGAGACAAAAGATATGGAACAGACTAATTAATCAAGGAAACTTTGCTCATAATAAAAATGTCATGGAATCGGGGAAGGGCCAACTTGTTGCCCGAAAAAGACCGAGAAAGAGTCATAAGGCCGAAGACTTTCTTCATTGTCTTTACTGTCGAGGTCTTTTTGTGAGGAAAGCTCTGTCCAGACACATGAAGTCGTGCCCGGAGAAAGTGGAGAATGAAGATGAATCAGAGATAAGAAGAAGCCGTATTGCATCGCAGTGTGTGCTGGAAACTTTAGGAGACCTTGGGATAAGTGAAGGTTTTAAGAGCGTCCTGTCCCAGATGATATACGATGATGCGACACGAGCTGTCATGGAGGATGGGGTCATCTTGCAGTATGGTGAGTTCATGTTTGATCAGTACGGATCTGATCCAAAGAGACATGAATACATAAGACAAAACATTCGTCAGATAGCGAGACTTGTTCTCGAAGCTCAAAAGATAACCCCTCTGGAGAAACTGGAAGACTTCTTTCTCCCTTCAAACTTCCCACATGTGGTGTCTGCAGTGAACGTTCTGGCAGGCTACAATGCGGAAAACAAAACGTACAGCGTTCCTTCACTTGCCATCAAGCTGGGCTACCACCTACAGAAGACCTGTAGTATTGTCGAAGGTAATGCAGTGAAGTGCAATAATGCAAGTTTGGCAGAGTCTGCCCGCAACTTCCTCTCTGTTTACCAGCAAAATTGGAACAAGCTCATTTCTGGAGGTGCATTAACATCACTCAGAGAAGCAAAATTGAACAAGGAAAAGAAGGTGCCATTCGCTCAAGATGTAAAGCGCCTGAATTTTCACATGGAGAATGTTCATCTTCTGGCTGATGAAAAACTCAGAGACAGCCCTTCTGCAGAAAACTATGCTGCTCTGGCGAAGGTCGTGCTTGCTCGGACAATACTTTTCAACAGGAGAAGTGCCTTAGAGGTAGCGTCGATGCAGCTAACGGCTTTTATGTCACGGAAGAAGTCAAACTTGCACGACGGCATGGATATGTCACGGAAGAAGTCAAACTTGCACGACGGCATGGACGTATCCGTCTCAGATTTGGAAAAAACCATGTGTGGGTTCTTCACTAGAGTTGACATACGGGGAAAGTGTGTGGGTTCTTCACTAGAGTTGACATACGGGGAAAGTGTGGGAGAACGGTCCCTGTCTTACTGAAACCATCATTCGTGTCAGCTTTGGAGCTTCTCGTAAATGTGCGGGACACGTGTGGAGTACCCAGTAAGAACCCCTATCTGTTTGGCCGACCACATGCGCTGTCTTTCTACAGATGGTCAGAATGCATCCAAACGTATGTCAAAGCATGTGGAGCTAAAAACCCTGAAGCGCTGAAATCCTCAAAGATCCCCAAGCATTACGCAACAATGCTACAGCTGATGAACCTGGATGACAATGAGGCCGACCAAATTTTAGGGCCTAATAATCAAGTCCGAAACCTGCGACAGGACAGCAGCACGCAGCTGAATGATGTTGAAATGGAATCTGATGGTAAGAATCTTTTTTTCCTTGTTATACAGTTTACAAGTGTAAATGCCAAAATGCCAAAGCCAGGGTTTTACATCATTTAGGAATAAATTAAGTTTAGTGTGAACAGCCATCATACTGTAAATCACAAAAGAATGTGATTTTAACCGGTATTTCGGCAGCTATACAGTTTCAAAGATACACTATGCAGAATTCTCCTAAAAAAAACGATGTATAGACTCGTGCAAAAGTGATCCCTCTCAGTCTTAACTTATGACCCACTAGAAGTGTGTGGCGCAGTCTCTGCAGAGACTCTGCCCTTTGCCTGTATTTTCTTTATTTCTTCTAATTTTTTCAGTGTTTTGGATGTCTCTGGACTTTGCGAGCAGGTGAGTTTGGGACTTTGTATAAAGGTAGCAACCAGATGCCAGACTGTAAGCAGTACGCATTAAAGAGGAAGCTGCAGAAATCACAGACACTGTGCTGAAAAAATGCAAATATAGTGAGGCTAATAGCCAAACGACCAAAACAACCCGAGTGGAATGCCACAAATCTAAAAATATTGAAAAAAAAAAAATACTTGGGCGAGGTAGAATAGTTCATATTGCAATAAAAGTTGAATGCGACTAAGTGCAAAGGAAACAGATTCAGCAAATACAAGGTGGCGTGCAGTCATGACGTACTGTCATTGCATAGGCCACTGCAAGCGCTCTTTTCTGGATGGCTTTTAACTCGCTAATTCACACACAGGACTGTTAGCAGAACTCCTCCAAGAGCACATAGCTTTTTCCGGGTTGTTTATGATGAAATAGAGTGGCTAACACCAAAATTGTGACAATTGCTCATTTTCGGAGAACTTGGCTTTCCCCTGCCTGGCTGCTGCCTATGGCCATGTGTGAATCTGTCCTAAAACCACCCTAAACGTTCGTTTTCAAAGCCATGAAACTCACTGAGTGGTCAGTGGTGTTCGTTGATGTTCTGACATAAAAATCTGTATACCATTAATTTGGCACTTTATTTCTTATTTTGTGTTTTAATTTATCCCATTATTTAACTTCCATTACCTAAAGTCTTAGATTCTCTTTTGTTTCTTTTTTGTGTTTTTTAATACATATTAATTGAATTATTGGAGGGAGCTGGAGTCCCAAGGTTTTCAACGGTCATGACCGGTTTTGTAATCGTATATATGACAATAAATAACAAGTAAGTGGGTAGATATTAGTGCTGTGACCTGTTTTTTATGTAATATGACACAAAATCTTGGCAAATTAACTTGTGTGGGGTGCTGTCCTGTGAGGCAGTTATTTCTCTGGCTTCTCTGCAGTAACGTGTAAGAAATGTGTGCATAGGTTGATGGGATATGTAAAAGAAGACTTGCTTTTTTTTGTCTTAAATGCAGAGAGAGGACAACAAGCTGCAACATGGGATCTCAGTGAGGATTCCGGTGCACGCTTTGGACTAGCAGATATTTCGCATGAACAAGCACATGGAGCAACGAGATCTGTCAAGTCAGACAACAAAGGTAGTAATGGTAATCATTAACAGACACTCTATCCTTTTCTTTTTTAATTGTGGGAAAGTTTGACTAAGATTTTCTTTGATAAGAAAAGGATCAGAGGGGGGTTGAGGCAAAGTATCTCCAAGAGTTTTTATTTATTGTCCACCCAATACAAAGAGTATGTCCGTGATGACAATAAGACTAGTCTTAGTCTCATTTCTCTTTTAACCTACAGGCTTCCAGAATCAGGGAAAACATAAATGGGAGGAAGCAGAGGTTTGTGCTGTTGAGAGACACTTGATGCGTTTGATTCAAGAACACAAGTTGCCTCAGAAAAACGACTGCGTTCAGTGTCTTGAGGCTGAGCCAGAAGCACTGAAGACCCGGACATGGAAAGGTGTGAAGGACTACGTCCGAAACAGGATCACTGCCCTAAAAAGGCAAAGCAAAACTTCCCAAGCTACATCCTCAAACAGGAACTGGTCTGGTCAAGTGGAACCACAGCAGAGTACTGGACATTTTCAGCAGTTATAGATGGGATATTTTGTCCATGACAGTCTGTTGAGTCAATTTTCTTATCCCTCACCATTCTCTGGTTCTCTCTGTCTTTCGGTTGTTCAGTCTCCATCTGCATCTCTTATGCAACATTGTGAGCATTTACATCCATTATGATGACCAAGAACAGATTGATAATTGATCATTTTTGTGGTTTATGGTTCGCAGTCTTTTCTGCAGCTGCCATCACTCTTACTTTGTATGATTATAGCATATCTGTCACTGTGGTTTTGTTTAATTTTATAAAGTGAATTTGGACAGAGATGGCTCATGCATACTGACGAATAATGTGTCTAATTAGCTGATGGCCAATTAGTATGTTTTTGGAGTTGTAGGTTAAACTTCTGTGACCATGTTATCTGGTATACTGTATTTTGTTATTCTCTTTTGTATATTGGCATACTGTGTTTTGTAGAACAACTTGCCACCAATAAAGTTCCAAGAATAATATTGTAGCAGTCTGAATTTTTAAAAAGAGTTACCGGTAGTTAACTCATGAAGTGTGGACACATGGTATTTCACTAATTGGTGCCACCCTATCAGGCCTACTGTATCTCTGACCCTGTAAGTATGAATGACAGTCATATAGGATAAGCAGTGGTGGTTCTGCCCCGGGTCCTCCTACTAGTGGATGGTGCCCATGAGGCATCCAGAAACCACCTCAACTGACTCCTTTTGACACCAAGGAGCAGCGGCTCGACTCTAAGCTCCCTCCTCCAGTTGTCCAAGCTCCTTACCCTATCTCTAAGGCTGAGCCCAGCCACCCCAGTGCATCCTGGAGGTCACAGTGTGATGAAGTCAACAGGGCCACATCATCTGCAAAAACAAGAGATGCAATCCCGAGGCCCCCCCAAACCAGACCCCTTCCTTCCTCCAGCTGCGCCTGTCCATACATATCACAGAGAGGGATTACCTGGTGGAGGCCAACACCCACAGAGAACGTGTTTGACTTCATCTCAGATATGCAGAAGCAGCTCTCACTTTGGTCATACAAGGACCAGATGGCTCGTAGCAGCGATTCCGGTACCCTGTAATCCTGCAGTATAACCCACAAGACTCCCCAAGAGATGCGGTCATAAGCCAGCCTTCTCCAAGTCCACGAAACACATAGATTGGATGAGCAAACTCCCATGACCCCTCTAGCAGCCTCGCAAGAGTAAAGAGCTGGTCCACAGCCAGGACTAAAACCGCATTGCATTATTAACATGTCAGCAGCATTTTAATGTTACTGTAGCTCATTATAGTTGAGCTAATTTACCATCTTATATATTTATGTCAAAGTAAATGTACATTATGTGTTGGCTATTTTTTAACAGTGTATTAATTTATAAACTCAGATTTTCTGTGTAAAATCTTAAACTAAAAAGTAACTATAGTTTTTAAATGGCCTAACACCCCCATACTTATCTGAACTAATCATTCCATACGTTCCAACACGTGCTCTCCGCTCACAGAATGGTAACTACCTCACAGTCCCCAAAGTTAACAAAAAATCAGCAGGTGGTAGAGCATTTTCCCACCTTGCCCCACTTCTGTGGAACTGGCTCCCCCAATCAGTAAGGGATGCAGAATCCGTTGACATCTTTAAATCGAGACTAAAAACCTACTTATTTTCCCAAGCATATGGTACAACTTGATTGCACTTTTTTATTTATTTTAATTGTTTTTGTAAATAATTGTGCTTGTTTGTAAATTGTATTTTTTATTTGTAATTTGTATTTTTCTAATGTATTTTTTTTCAATGTGAACTGTAAAGTGTTTCGAGACCATGTTTATGGTGATTTTACACTTTGAATAAAGCCGAATTGAATTGAATTGAAATAACTAGTGGAGTAAAAGGTGCATCAAGTATTAATAATTATATTAAAAAATGTATTTGTATTGTCTTGATTGTATCCAACAACGCACACAGACAACAAATTATATGTAATTTAATAAAGAAACCCAGTATAATTTGTTTTACTGCTGTGATTGTTAATAGCTTTTAAATTATTTTTCAATGCTGTTTATTTCTGGTATCGCAGACTTTTACTTTGAAAGCAAACCCGGAAATGCGTTGTCGTGATTCTGCTAACTTGATGCTAACATTGGAGCTAAGGCTCGGGTACACGAATATGCGCTGTTAAAGTCAACGCTAATCATGTGACGGTCTCTTGCCGTGGAATTTAATTTTGATATAATGTAAAAGAGGAGCAACACAATGGATTTGTAACCTCTGAAGCGCGTCGCTTCCGTCGCAGAGGAGGAAATGAAGATGCTAACGGTAACGAACAAGTGCCGCACGCGAAGCCCTCTGTTTCCGTTGATGTCTAAAGGTACCTAATGTTTTAATACTTACAACACTGTTTTCCTCAGGGTGGCTTTTTATTTCGCCCTGACCGTGTCGAGACTTCACATGCAGGAGAGCACCTCTGTGCTGTGGGATAATAGTGTTAGCTAATTACAGAATTAACCAATTCCACAAAACAAGCTAATGATAGTAACAATTTGCTCTTATGATATTGCCTTTAGATGACGTTGGTTGTAGCTAGGTTAACTGTGACAAATGTTTATAAAGCAGGAGCGTTATTCTAACAAACAAAGCAACATTTTTCTTAATAATGGTTGCAAGGTGTCTACAGAAACCACAGCTAGTAACACATTTTGGCCTGTAACAGCTGAGAGTCGCATCACGACCCTGATGTTTTGCCTCGCTAGGTCCCACCTCCAAGGAGAAACACACCAATCAGTGATGGTTATGGAGGATGATGGACGTCCCCACAGCCAATCAGAGCCAGACACCCTATCAGCCGTGGGCGGACCAGAACGGCTGGTTCCCAGCTTCACCTCAAGGACCCTCCTGCAACCCTCTGCCCGGCTTTCAGCATCTTAGCCTGAGCTCGCCTTCTGACCAGAGACCCCTCTACAACCACCTGCAGGCATCCAACCAGGGCTGCCAGAGCCACGCTTATCACAGCACGCCATATTCTAATTGTGCTGATCAGCAGCAGATCATTCCTGATGCTCATGTTTCATCCATGGTTGCAGCTGCAAGCCAAGGAAGAAATATACCTCCATGTTCTCTCCCTCTTACGATGGAAGGGATGCAGCCATGCAAGCTGCAACAAATGCCATTTTACCCCCCTCACAACCCTCACCAAGCAATATCCCCCCCTTTCCAGCCCTCTTACACACACCACAGTTCACCAAATGGGCCTCAGTCACCACATCAAAATCATCTACCCATTAGCTCGCCGTCATTTGGACAATGTGCAAACCAGAGTCAGCCGTGTATGCCTCAGCATGCATTTGAGAGGGCAAATGTGGAGTCCTCTGCTGGATACACGCACAATCATGCCTCGCCAACCTCTCCCATCCAACAGCAGCCTCAGTGGACACTTGCAGCACATTCAAGAGGTAAAGTTTGTTTATGATGTGCACATTAGGAGGTGATCATTCAAGTAAAATGACTTACAAAGTACTTTAAAGATGCGCAACATTGGTCAGAAAAATTCAGAGAAGGAATAACAGCTGCAGACCAGTGGCCACAGGCTAGACAGATCATCCAGGGTCTTTCTTCTTTCATAAAAGTGTTGCAGTCTGAACAAAAACAGTCCGCTCAGTTCAGAATACAATACTCTAGTCCCTTGTGTAACTCCTCTGGTTTCTCCTCAGGAGCCATAAACGAGTTTGTTCCCAATGCTGCTGCACCGGACAGGAACATCATGCCACAGGTGGGGAAATACAGTAACAGCATTGAAAATCTTTAATATAGAAACTCTTGCTGACACAAATTACCACTTCATTACTTGATAAATCTTAAATCTTGAACGAGTTGTTAAATTTCCTCTCTGCAGTCTCCTAACTCTGAGTCTCGTTATGGCCTGGACCCAGAGCTCCTGCCCAGTGTTGTAAGTTTGTTCATTCTCTCTCGTCACATCTTTTCTTGACGGACTTCTGCAGCTCCTCTGACGATGAAATAGTATTTCCAGCGTCTTTCTGGTTACCCTTGAGTGCAACACGCATTTGCAGCATCATGAAGCATCGCATCATTTGAAAACATGAGCAAGTGTTGCAAGTAAAGGGTCCTAACATAATATATTTCTGTGATGCTCCACGACCCTTGGAGAATATTTTGGGCTTATAAGTAATTTCACACATGCCCATATATATAGGCTATAAATATATGAATATAGATATTTTATAATAGATCCTGCCTCCATTTAAATATAGTAAAATGTCACCACACTCTTGCTCATTGACGAGGTTACACCTCTTTCTGTCTCAGGTGAAGGTGATTGCAGAGGACAGGGCAGAGTGGGAGGGAAAGGTGTTCGTCTCAGAGCCTTTTTCCCGTCTTCCTCCTCTGGCAACTACTTCCTGTATCGTAGAGGACAGAGGTAAGCGCACGCAACACTGTCTGTATCTGTGTCACAGAGATGTGCTCTGTTCAAATGTATTTTATCCAATACTATGGGTCCAGATGGCGCACGTCACACCACATCAACATCACTCACAGCATAGGGTGTGACTGAAATGTATTTATTCCTTGCACAGTGAATGTTTTTTGTACTGTTACAGATTCTTACGCACATTACAGATGGAGGTAAATCAGGCATTGGTAACACAAGAGGAAAACTTGTAACACACGCATATTTGATCCAAGAAAATGGAGCCTTGCTTTGTTAAACAGTAATAATATTAGAGCTTTTGGTCAGACCGAAGAAAGGATTGTGACAACTCCTGTGTGCCTCCTGTCCTGTTTGTGTAAGAGGTTAAACAATTACGATTAAGTTCTGGATTACAAATGTAATATTCTAATGTGGTGATGTGTCTTTTTTTTTTTGTTGATTTTCATCATACTCAAACCCAAACCTCATGTCATTCCTGACGTTGTCCCTGTTGAACTCAAGGTAATGCGAGTCCTTTAGCCATCCGCTCCGCCTCGTACTGTGTGCCCTGCGAAGGTCAGACTGCCCTGCTCAGCCGTCTGCCGCTGGGGGCTCTGCTCACCCCTCTGGCAAAACAAAATGCCGGAGAGGTCAGTGTTTAGCTTCTCTGCTTATTCTATGTTAATATATTTATAGGGGAAATAGCAGCAATAACAAGACAAGGACTCAAAAAGACAGAAATAAGAAATATCCACAGAGATGTTTGCATGGAAGTGAAGCCTTTTTTGTAATCCTACAGTTAATTCATGTGCCTTTGGAGGTACAAACATGTATTAATGTGACTGTGTGTGTTTGTTGCGACCAGAAGCCCCTGCCAGTGTGCAAGGAGTCAGAGTTTGTTATGGGTTGTGGTTGCTGCGGAGCCTCTATGTGCCCGGTGATGGGCTGGCAGGACTGTGGACAGAGGTTTTACTGCCCCTTCTGTGGTAAACTCAGTGAAGGTAAGATTTAACATTGAACATCAGGTCACGTTCATGTTCAAATTTCAAAACCATTTCAATGCGTTAAACTGCCACAACTTCCCTGAACGTAGTTTTCCAACATGCAGCAACAGTTTTTCTCTCCTCTCTTGTGTCTCAGTGCCGTGGCAACACTACCAGCCCACCAAAGGGGTGGAGGGGGTTCGGGTGGATAAAGACAAGAGGCCTGAACTCAGTATGGGGTCATACGAAATCCTCAATTCTCAGCAGGTTAGTTTCACCTGCTACAATTGTTAGTTTTATTTGCACGTTACTTTATACCTGCTCTTGAATGTGGACTTCGCTAAAGATATCTCCTGTATATCTGTATGTATACTGCAATCTGGATACTTAATGTATGAGACACACTCCCTAGTCCAATAATGCTAGAGTATTCAAAATATAAATATTTTGGGACCTCCCATTAGTGAGAATTTCTGAAAGCTGGTATTATAAGTTAATTAATAGGACATTTGTCAAGGAGTAGCACCAATTATTTGCTGATTCTAGCTTCTTAAATGTGACGATGTGTTGCTATACTATGTTTTGTATCTTTGGAAATTGAATATTTTGGGGTTTAGGGGCTGGAAGTCGGACCAAAAAAAGGCAATTTGACAATTTTATTCAGGGCTCTGGGAACCTGTGCACTTTTCTAACATTTTGTGGACCAAATTATTTAATTAAGTAATTTTAAAGGCATACTATGCAGGATCCTCCTAAAATAAACAATATATAGACTCCTTTCAGTCATCACTAATGACCCACTAGCAGTGTGTGGCTGTGTCTGTATCTGCAGAGAACCTGCCCTCTGCCTGTGTTTTCTTATTTTCCTCTCATCCGGGTTTGTCGGGACATCTCTGGGTGTCAACCTTTGGGTAGTCTGAGTGGGCGGAAGTTCGCTGCAGAGATCAGCCTCTCATTGGGCGGAACGAGCCACCCGCTGAAGTCCCGCCCTACCACCTCCGGTTTTGTAGCAGTTTTCAACCGTTTTCAACACGTCCTTTACTAACTTTTGCGGTGTTTGATCTTGCGGGGATGTAGCCATTTTTCTGCCATGGTTCGCGTCCTGTAGGTGATATTTTTGTGGGCGTGTTACACCAAAACCTGTTTCCCCCCGGCAATATTTTTGCAAGCGCACCGTTGCTGTGGCACCGCCCAGAACGATTGTGATTGGTTGAAAGAAGTACAAGCAGCCGGGGCGTTTTTTCCTCCAATCTCAAAGTGAGAGTCGGCCCAGCCAGACCTTTCTTTTCTTGAGAAAGGTCTGGTGAGCGAGACTAACCTTTGGGTAGTAGTGTGTAGCCCGTGGCCAATAGCAGCTCAAGGAAGGGACAACGTAGCAACAAGTTTGCACTGCTGTCTGCGTTTCTATCTTCTGCTCTGTGGATGTGAGCTGAAGGTCTGGGTGTCTGTCTGATTTAGGGCAAGGTTGAGCCACCGATACACGCACACACACAGAGCAGAGAAGCAAAGTGGACAGGATGAAGCATGAGGTTTAGAACATAAGCATCATGAAACAATTTGATTTACTGCTGTGTTCGCCAATCGGCAGTCCCCCTCTTCATTCATTCTCTAACGCGCTTGACCACCACTGCACTGTCAGTCTCGTTGAGCCAAGTAGGAGAAGCGGTCAGGTTTAAATGTTGCGTTTGCAAACAGTAAGCAACAAACCTTGCTTAGTAAACCTTTGAAAAATAATCAACGTATTACACTTGCAGCCATAATTTCTTGTAAAGAAGGACAAGTATGTAACGGGGGAATAACAGTGGAAGAATGAAATCTTAAGTATTAGAAAAATTCTGTGGAAGGTCATTACATAACTGTACTGTCGCACTATAAAAATGCCTTATAGATTAAAATATTTACATTCCTGTTGTCCTTCAAAGACCTTTGGTTGTGTCAGAATTTTACCGGGAAAGTTGTGTGTGTGTAAACTGCTGTACTTTATCTCAGGGTGAACCTGCTGCCCTGCTTCTAGCCATAGATGTGTCTGCCTCAGCACTGAGAGGAGGACATTTGGAGTTCGCAACACAACAAATACTCACTCTGCTCACCTCTCTGAAGAGGTAAAACATGCTCACACACCTAACTATTAATGCACACACACACTTTTTCACAGCTTGCTCAGTTGTAACCTTAAGCAGGTTTGGAAATAATGGGAAATGGGGACAATGGTCTTTAATCTGGATTCCAGCCAGCTGTCTTTAAAGTGTCATCTTATTTGTGTAGGGAGGATGGTGATGCCTTGTCGGACGTCCGCGTTGGTTTGATGACGTACGACAGCAGGATCCACCTGTATGACCTCAGCCCCGCCCTGTCCCGCCCGCACATGCTGGTCATCACGGAGACAGAAGACCTGCAGCTTCCTGTGAGGGAGGGGCTTCTGGTGTCCCTCAAAGACTGTATAGACAGTATCGACAGGTAACAAACGTGTTGACTGACCGTTTTGTCAGATGTATTTTGCAGAGTCTGTTTGCTGAACTGAAATAGTAGAAGCACTATCTTGCACACGTGATTCTGCTCAGTTTCATACATCACTCTTATAAGGAGTTCTTCCTCCTGCACTGTTGATTGGCATCTTTTGCCTTCATATAAAGCATTTTATTCAGTATGATCACTTCTGTAAGATTTTCTGCAGGCCCAGAAGGTAATTCCTCGCAAATGAAAGTGACGTTTTTTGCTACTTTGCTGCAAATGATTTAATCACTTTGGTATTCTTTGGTGTAAAGTGATACATGTCTGTTGTGTGTGTGTGTCTAGTGTGTTGCAGCTCATTCCTCAGTTTAGTCCGGAGTGTGATGATTGTAGTGGTGTTCCCATGGAGCTGCCTGTCAAAGCAGGGCTAGCCGTACTGCAGGTCAGTAATCACTGCACAGACTCTGATGGGTTGTCTTTAAAGTTTATTCAAAGTCTCTCCTGTATTTATTCTGGCTGCACAAGGAGGAAAAAATATCAAGCTGTCAGTGACTACATTTACATGCACATTAATATTCGACGATTATTCCAAATATGACAGTATTCTGCATGTGATAGGAGTCATACAAACAGCATACTGAATGAAGCATTTTCTGATTATTAGTATGTCATATGCCGGTATTTGTCAGGATTTAGGTGCATTCTTTGGACATGTACACAGCGTGTTTAGTATATGCATCTCAACTGAGCTTTCTACCGCAGTTTGTGACACACATGACATCGTGCCTGTCTGCCGTCAGCTCTGTGTGTCGTCATGAATGCGATGCACACAAAACAGCTAGCCAAGGCTGTGGGGTAGAGATGCATGCCCAAAAGAAAGCTCACATTTCTGGTCAGGAGAGGAAACACACCTGCTTTTTAAACATTATAAAAGACTTTAATATCAACAGGTTTTTGGATAGGTAAGGTAAGGTAAAACTTAAATGTCCCCGAGGGGCAATTTGAGATACAGACAGTAGTCATAAGTAAAACAAAACAGACAGTACTATACATAACACACAGAATTCAGTATCACACACTGTCAGGAGTAAATCATGTACATAAATGGTCACTGCTGGTTAAGATAAGCGCTAGCAGACGGGACAAAGGTCGATCTGTAGCGCTTAGTGCTACATTTCGGGAGGCAAAACCTCCCGCCTGATGGAAGCATCTGAAATCAACATAGAGGGGATGTTGAGAGTCTGAAACAACAGACCGAGCTTTAGAGGTGACCCTCTCTTTATATAGATGCTGGAGGTTATTAAAGGGATAGTGCACCCAAAAATGAAAATTCAGCCATATCTACTCACCCATATGCCGAGGGAGGCTCAGGGGAAGTTTTAGAGTCCTCACATCACTTGTGGAGATCCAAGGGGAGAGTGGGTAGCAACACAACTCCACCTAATGCAGGCTGACAGGGCCCCAGATTCAAACGTCCAAAAACACATAATTGAAACCACAAAATATCTCCATACTGCTCATCCGTAGTGATCCAAGTGTCCTGAAGCCCCGACATAAAAAGTTGTTTGGAAAAACGTCATGTGCACTGTTTTTAGCCTCATTGTAGCCCGTAGCTCTAACTGCCTCTCTGTGCACCGCGCTCACGTGTGCGCTTCATTAGCCGTGTAAACAGCTTAGTAGGAATATTGTCCTTTTCAGGATAAAGGCAAAATCCAAAATATTTTGTGCATGTAAACGTAGCCAGTAAATAGAGGCAGGGTTGTTATGTTACCACTTTAACGGCATCCCCCTCTCAACAACTTCATTTTACGTGACATGATACGATGTGAGGAGTTTATTTTGTTTGTTTCCAGGCCCTGAGTTGTCCTGGCAAGCTGCTGATCTTCCATACGGCCCCTCTGATAGAAATGAGACACACAAACTCATCCTCAGGGTTCTTTGGCTCCAACAAACCAAAGGTACACACTTATCACTTACACATACACAGCTGGCTTCCTGTATGGGTGGGACAATAAAGCAGCAGCAGCTTCACGGTTGAATGGTCGCATTAATTCCCTCTCCTTTTGTTTTTTTTTTCCAGTCCATCTTTCAGCCGTCAGATCTTGCCCTCTCATTGGCCAAGGAGTGCGTCAGTCAGGGGTGCAGCGTTCACCTGTTTGTCCTCTCCCAGCAGGACGTGGGCGGGGCTTGGCCGGGGCACATACCATATCTAACAGGTGGAGCTCTGCACACCTACGGCCACCTCCAGGTATATCAACAGCTACTCTTATTGTAGCACTGGAAATAGCACAAAATTAACTACGTGAAGAAGAAATCCTAAAGTTCAACAGCTGATTCGCTTTTGTGGTCTTTTGTTTAAAGGAATAGTCCGATAGCAGATGATTGCTGCTATTTCTGTCCGCTAAGTTTAAGGTTACAGCCCGTGACTGGTTAGCTCAGCACATAGTAAAAAAAACAATTTTGTGTTGTTGTTTTTAAAGGTAAACATGAACCTCAGATTCACTCTGCTCAATTTTCACCTCGCTTTATTTGTGTATTTTGATGCTGTATTGACGAATTAGTAGCTTTCTCTTAGATGCAGGCTGGTCTGGCACCTGGCCGCTACCTTTTAATTAAGTCCCGACCTCACCTGTGTGCTGTGTTCAGGATCGCCCAAACACAGGAAGATAAAATACAGACAAAGGGCAGAGTCTCTGAGATAAATACACTTCCACACTCTTCTTGTGGGTCACAAGTGATGATTGAGATGGAGGTCTCTAGTATGAGTCTCATTGTCTGGTATCACTTTGACTCCCACTACAGGGAGAACTGGACAGAGAGCGTTTCACCACTGACCTGAAGGGGATTGTAGAGACAGACACAGGCTACAAAGCTGAGCTCAGGATTTTTGTCAGCAAAGGTAAGAGATTTTTTTGTGGTGATCATGCAGGCAGCGTCCTTTAAAAACAACATATGTGATTTCGCTACTTGTACGTGTCCTCACCAGATTTGCGTGTGTCCGGCTGTTATGGACTTTTCATCCCTGGGCCAAGCCCCAGTCAGGTCGCCATGGCAACTCTTGATTGGAGGACAACACTGGCTGTGGAGCTCGCACACACCAGAGCTCTGGACGAGACGAGAGGTGTGGCCATACAGGTGGGTTTATATTCATGAGCATCAGAAACAGGTTGAATTTACACACCTCACACTTTTTTTTTCATGTCGTCCAAATCCTGCTGCAAGTTCGGTTTTATTTGACGTGTTGCTCATTTTTAATACTCTTTACTTTTATCAGTCTTTAATACAACAGTGCAGACTATACTCGTTGATTTAAGAGATACTTTACAGTTGCTATTCCCTTACACTTGCTCTTTTTTCAACCCTAATCCTCCTCTCTTTTCTCCCCTCCTGTTCGTCAGGCTGTTTTGTCTTACAGCACCCAGACAGGAGAAAGGAGGACCAGGGTTCACACTCTGACCCTGCGATGCTCTCGTCACCTACAGGATGCTTTCCGGCAGTACCAGGCCCAAACACTGCTCACCTTCTACTGCAAAAAAAGTAAGGATCTTGTGCCGTAGATTAATACATCATTTACCAGAGCTGGTAGATCAAACAAATGTTATTTTCAGTTACCATTTTGGACTTCCAAGGATTTCGAAAACGAGATCATCGAGATAAAACGGTTATTGCGCTGCATTCCGTTTCACAGCGATGTTCTCGTTTGTCTTGTGTAATCCAGAAAATCCACTGTATAGAAATAAATTCATGATTTTGAAAATCAATGACTCAGTATTGACCAAAATAATTGTCATTATGATTTTTGCTATAATCGAACAGCCCTATTATTTATGCATATCGTAAGAAATATATAAATATATGCAATGCTAACTAATATTAGCACCATTTGTTGCAAATAAATTGATATCGATTTGATCGATAAGTTGGGAAAAATAATGTGAAAGCTTGGAAAATTAATGGACTTCATGATAATGAGAACAGGACAGAAAAATAATCTACACTGTACTTTCTGTAACATTATCAGAGATTATTATGTTATATATGCAGTTTGCAAAGTATCAACATTATGAAACTGAGGTGAGACATCCAGCCCTATTACACATCTATCTGTCAGCGTCAAATTAATATTGATGTCTCAATTATGTGATCTGTAAACAAATGAGTCCATGATCAACATGATTTATAAATTTCTTCATACATAGGATATTGTTATAAATTGAGACTACGGCATTTTCCCTCAACATAAGAAGATTTTTCACAATCTAAAGCCAGTTTTGGGTTATAAAACAGTCCTGCAGATTGCCCTCTATCTGAATTGTAGATTAAGTGTTTAATGCAATGTATGCACAGTGTTGAATGCGGAAATTTTAGAAGCCATTAGAAGCTCCCTGCCTACCTTATGATGTCATCTTGGTGTCATCAGCCTTGGTGTTATCTTTGACTGCGACCTGTGTTTTGAACCCCAAGTGAGAAACGTCACCAAACATTCCTTTTCTTCATCTTAGAAACATCGCCCGTGTGCGCCCTCTTTTGTCTAAAGAAGACACTGAAAAACCTGCTCATGCTTTGATCTCCAGCAGACTTGACTACTGTGAAGTCTTATTCTCAGGCCAAGAGTACTCACCCGTTTATTTTAGAATTAATTTTAAAATTATGCTTTTAGTATTTAAATCTCTTCATGGACTGACTCCTGACTATTTGTCTGACATATTCGTCAAATACATTCCCTCCAGATCCCTAAGATCCTCCACTTCTAGTCTACTAAATGTCCCCCAGAGCAGAACTAAAAAGTACGGTGATGCTGCGTTCTGTGTCGTTGGTCCTCATCTCTGGAACAGCCTTCCAGAGGACGTCAGACTCTCTGATTCAGTAGACAGCTTCAAACGAAATCTTAAAATCTTTTTAGACTTTTTTTAAGATTTTTGTAGCTTTTATTTAATTAATTGGTATCAAACATAATTCATATGTTCTATGTGTGTTTGTGTGTGTGTGTGTGTGTGTGTGTGAGTGAGTGTGATTGACTCTTATTTATCTTATTCTGTCTTTAATGTGTATATTCTCATTTTATTGTTGTATGAACTGTGCTGTTATTATTGTGTTATTGTTATTTGTTTGCAGTAATTCGGAAATTAAGGGGATTGATTTTAAAATGTCACATACATTAATGACAACATTAATTTGTGTTTTGGTGTTTCTGTCTAGTTTACTGTGCAGTGTTGGAGCGCCCTCTGCAGGAGCTGAGGGAGGAACTGCAGACGGAGGTAACTGAAGCGCTGGCGTCCTACCGCAAGCACTGCTGCTCTGCTTCAGTGTCTGCTGGACAGGTAAAATATATGTCTCCCAGAAGTGTGAAGTTTTCTTTTTACTCTTAAAAACAAAAATGCACTGTTGTCTAAAAGGTGTAAATGTTGTCTGGGTTTCTGTAGAGAATAATAGGACTTTAGTCTTCTGAGGCCAGCACCTCTATTCTTTATTACTTTACAAACCAGGTTTTCCCTCAGGCATCATCATTTTCTTGATACATCCCTCCGCATCTTTACATTCACTCCAAACCTAACTACAGCATGAGACCTAAATCTTTTTGACCAAATGTACTGTGTGTGTGTGTGTGTGTCCTGCAGCTGGTCCTCCCTCAGTACCTGCGAGCACTTCCTGTTTACATCAACAGTCTGAGGAAGAGCGAGGTACTGCTACCGGGCCTGAGGAGCTCCGTCCACCAGCGGCTGCAGCAGCGCTGCCAGGTGCTCAGCATGGACACCTGCAGCACCTCCACACACTTCTACCCTCTGCTGCTGCCTGTGGTCAGTACCATCAACACGTGGTAGTTGAGAAAAAGAAAAAGAAGTATTTCCGCCTCTACACTCTTTGGGTCTCATTCATGAAACGTGAGCAGAACAAATGTGTGTGTTAACTGTTCGCAGATGGAAATGTACCCATATTTCGGCATCCATCAATATGTTAGTAGCTCCGATCTTTTCGAAGGTACTAACTAATCTACACCTGCTGACTGCTAGTAGTGCTTGTTTAGACAAGTTATTGCACATGAATGTTGCTTGTCATCATTAGAAATTACAGTTTTATTTCGTGTTGTGCTCTGTTATGCTCACAATTCGTAGATATCTTTCAAACAAGTAAGTTAAACATGACAAGAGATTAGAAATATAACACAATTAGTTAGATTTAAGCTTCAGATGAGGGTTCTTAAAATGTGAGTTATTTAAATCAACTTAATAGAAAACTAGAAAACGCTGTTCCCTGAATAAATGAAAGAACAAACCAACGCACTCCTCCTCTGCACTCTTTACGCACCGCAGCACCAAACTACATGTCATTTTTGTTTAATTTAATTATCAGAGGCGCGACGTGGGAGATGTAAACATTCTTTCAAATTAATTTTTGGTTATAAGACTTGTGGACGTGTGAAAGCAATTCGGCGTCTGTCTCCGCTCACACTGGGCAGCTGGTGAACCCAAATCTGGCAGAGAGTTGGAGGAGGACGGTGTGGTTTTACGTCAGACTATCTTGCTTGTTTTTAACCATAACACTTGGTTATTTCCTACATTAGACTGCCTGCATTAAGATGTTTGAATAGTGGTTTAATTTTACAACGGTGACAAACAATGCTGAGGCTGAGGGCAAAGTGACAGAGAGGTCTCGCCGATGAGGCAAGCAATGCGCTTGTCTGGATCAGAGAGCTCTTTCTGTGTCTTTGTTTGCTCCGTGTTCGCAGGGCGACGGGATACATCCGTCCATGGTAATTATCACCTCCATATATGGTGGACATCCGTCCATGGTAATTATCACCTCCATATATGGTGGTCACTGGCTATTCATGGACGGGGACGTACGCTAATTGCTGACTAGTGTTGGCGTGCTGTTAATTTACGATTGATTGGCATTCATGAACATACACATATGCCTGCGATCTAACCCAAGTTTTCCACAACCTTCATGACTCCAGTGTAGGTTTTTAGTACTGAGGTTCTTTATGTGCAAATCTACTCACAGATTTACTAACATTTCATGAGTGAGACCTTTTGCATCCGTGGTGGCGGGCATACGAAAATGCTGATGTACAATTAGTAATTTGGGCAACAGTCCAAAGAGAGAGGATTTAGTTTAGTGTTTCATGAAGCAAAGCATTAGTCTTTCCTTTCAGTTTAAAAACATCTGATATTACCAGAGGATGACTGACACTTCATTGACATCACAATCCTGGCATCACTTTGTTTTTGCCTCTGTAGCTTCGGCACACATCAGTTCCTTTTCCCTCATTTGTCTCCTGCAGCCACTGTCACTTGACAGCTCCAGCTCTCCAAACCCAGAGGAGGCGCTGCGCTGCTGTGCTGCCAGCCTGGAGCCCAGAGGTCTGTATCTGGTTCATGCACCCCTCGCCCTGCTGCTCTGGGTGGGCACTCAAGTCCCAGCATGCACCCTGGTCGAGCTCTTCAACACCAGCTGCTTCTCCTCCCTGCCCTCTGGAGAGGTAAGAGATGAGGGAGATGTAACGCTGCAACTCCAGCAGATAAAATGACTTCTTTACTATTTTAATGGCGTGAACACATTTTTTAACGAGCATTGTAAGTCACCGAAAATGTAAAAATGAAAAATAATGCCGCAGGTTTCAATCCTTCAGTAATAAAAGCGTACCTTCTCACATCAGAAGATGCTTGTGGCAAGATTTAGAAGCACATAAAACTGTGTCAGCTATAAACAGTATTTTATGAAGTGTAGAGTAATGTTAAGAGAAAGTTATTAAGAAGGGGAGAGCGAGCAGTCTGGGATGGGTCAGACAGTGATGATATGACAACTAGCCATAGCAATGGTCCTAAGTGTCCACCGTAACAGACAGATATTGCAGTATCAGCCATCAGGATGTTGCAGTGGTGTGATCACAACAACACAAATTCAGCAATTCTCTGTTAATTCTGTGCAACATTCAACTTCCTCTCTCTGTTTATCATGAGACTATAGCTGCAAAAATTGAGCTCCGAGTCTGGGACATAGTCAGACACATACACACAGTGACGCGCTAACTGTTAGCATCACACGGCTAACATTACCCGACGGCTACTACAGATTTAACGACAGGGTCGAGCCATTTCTGTCTCAGTGTGAGATTGTTGGGGTTGTTTAACAGCTTGGTGTTGGACGTTAGCCAGCTCATGGAGATGGTTCTTCAGCGCTGGATTGAACAGCAGTAATGTGGCAACTTCTGGGTATTGCAACATGTGTGTCTCAGTCCATAGATATTTATATCTGTGTGCATCTCTCTCTTTAGCTTTTTTGTGGATTCTTATTTCATACATCGTTGTTTTGCTTAAAGCAGTGTTGTCAGTAGGGGAATTTCAATATCGCCCAGCCCTCATCCTGCAGCATTAAATCTGATGCTTTGTGTTTTCATGTCTATGTGTTTCTTCAGACCAAGCTGCCAGTTCTTGAAAACCCTCTGTCCATCAGTGTTCGATCCCTCATCAACACACTGAACTCCCTGGCACCCTGTGCACGCAAGGTGAGCTGCTGACCGTCCCGCTGTAGCTGAAGGCAGAGATTTTATATTTCAACAACGGCGTTAGGAGTCAGCCAACACCTGTGACCTTAAATCACACAGTCGCTGTCTCAATATGTCAAGTTGATTAACATCTCCTCTGTTGACAGCCAGGCGCTGCTCCTCATGCTGCTTTTATGTCATGTCAGATTTATAACAGATTTGAACTACGGAAACAGAAAAATTGTATGCTGTGTCTTCTGCTTGGTGTCAAATGATGCTTATAACAACAAAGCCTGACTCAAAATAGAACTTAAATTTTAATTATTTTACTTTGGCAGATATTTTAGGGATGACATTATCCTCTAGAATATTTCCAGTTGCTTCAGAAGATTGATCATCTGTGACCTGTTTAATTTTTTATTCTTTCCTTATGTATTGTACAAACAAACAAACAAACCTTGTTTCCTTTGTCAAGACATTTTTAAAGTAACGTGTTTGGAAGGTACTTGACCGCATCAGTAAGTCCCGCCCCCAGGCAACCATTAGCATTACGCTTTGTCCATTTTTCCCAATGGTTTGAGGACTGCAAGTTGCATCATGTGGTGTGCATGTGTCTTTTCATAGAAAGTGAATGAAAGTGATCTGTTAAAATTGTTCCAGTGCAGACCTGGTGTGAGGACTTGTTTGTTACCCTGCGTCATATTCAGGGCGTGCTGGCACAGATTCATGACTTGACCTCCAAAAAAAAAGAAGCAAGACGTGTTACTTTTTCTTACACCATCCTCGACATCCACACTGAAGTCTTACCAGGATGAATTACTCACAGCGGGTGCTGACTGACTTCGACTTGTAGCCACGCTGAAAAGACTGTGTCTGTTTTTCTGTCTTAGCTGTTGGTGGTGAAGCAGGGTGACACCTGCGAGGAGACCCTGCAGCGGCACCTGGTGGAGGACAAGAGTCCCAACGGAGGAGCGTCCTATGCAGACTTCCTCTACCATCTCCACGTCAACTCTGTGCGGCTTCTGCAGTGACTTCACACACACATAGACACACACACACACACACACGACCTCTCTGGATGCATTATCTTCTGTAAAAGATGACACTGCAGTATATTTGCCTCCCAAAAAACAGGGATGGGAACAAAAGTATACCTAGACATTATAATGTGAAAATATCAAAGGCCTATTGTCAGAGAATCAGACGGTGCATGAGGACGATTTCAAGAGATATTCATGTAAGGACTGCTGTGATATATGTGTGACGTGTGCTGTGTTGAATGTGATCCGTGCTGTTCTGAAAATGTGTTTTATGATGTTAATTTATTCCTGTGTCGTCATGGCGGTTCTCTAATCTCTACCTGAGATTTGCGTGTATGTGTGTCTCTGTGTATGAGGGTGTGTGTGATGCCCACAGTATGTTCTGTGAGTGCATAATCTCCAATGAATAAATAAATAAATGAAGGCTTTAATTGAACCTTGATTGAAGTTTCCTCCAGTGTTCAGCTAAAGAGCGAAGGTTTCCCAGTGTTTCATGAGCATCAGTGGAACTGTTCTCTAATTAATGATGGAGGAGTGAAGTTGGGTCTTCGACATCGTCCTGCAACGTTAGATGAGTATGTGACTCAGGAAGCCGAAAAGGCAACTGTCTAATGAGTCCAAGTGGCTAATCAAACTAATTGGCAGCAATTATGTTGCTGCAAGGGTGGGAAGCCCTGAGACGGAGGGACAGTGGGCTGGAGAGTGGAAACACTGGCGTTATTTTTGTTTGTCTAGTTCGTATTTTGATGTCACTCGTTCACATTTTATCGGCCAAACACGGAAATCATGATTCGGTTAGTTTAGATAAACCACGGATCTTGTGAGCAGTTTCATGTAGGAACTACTTTCTTTCTACAGAACTACACCTGCCAAACATATCACCATGCAGAAGGAAGCATACATCTACTGCTAACTCTGGCACTAGTGATGGAAACATGACACTTGGGTGGATGCGCTAATTTTCGGCACTTTTCTGGCACAAAGCAATGACACGCTCAGGGTTTCCCCTGGCCCAGAATGGGGATTTGGTGGTGATGTCTGCGGCTTTTTGGGGGGTATACATTTACAGATCATGCAAATGTATCAAGCGATGCCATATCTTCTCTATTAGACGAGAGAGGTCCAAATAATGCAGTACATTCTTCCTAAACCAGAAACTACTAACCTTGATCACACCTGCTCCTTGAGAATCAGCTGCCTTGTTAGTCCCCTGCTCCTCTCTCACCTCCTCCTCCACTTGAGATCTCGCTTGTCACCAGGCTGGCAGTGAACGCACCAGCACCTGCGTTCTGAGCTGACATGAAGCGTGGGGCTCAACATGTTACTTTGATCTTTGATGAATCAAAGAACTTTATTATTGGTCTAACGTCGCGTCACCAGGCTCTTGTTATTGGTCCGAACCATGGTGATTGAACTATGAGTGGTTGCACTGAGATTTGAAATTTTTTTTATTATTTTTTTCCCTCCCTTCCCCGCTCCCACACCCCTCTTTGGTGGAGGGGATTTTCCATTAGCAGAGGGCTAAAACGGCTTTTGCAGCCACCAAAATATTTTCTATGCAGGGAAAACCTACAAATCCATGTCCGTCCAAGCAGACATGATAAGTAATAAGTAAGAAATATAAGAAAAGAGCAACTACTGTAACACATTCCCTGGCCTCCATGCTGCTTTCTACTGTTTACTAACCTTTTTTGACGGAGCATTCATGATGTCAAATGTGACACTAGTTTAAAGAACAGAACAGCGTATTATCTGGTCTAATGGCAAATGGAAAGGACTGTATCGCTAGCCTGGTTCCAGACCATAGACCCCGTCCACTCAACTGAGTAGGCTTGCATCTCTGGTCTGGCATACTGCAATGAATTTGCGATTTATCTCGTCCAAAAGATGGAAGGACCAATGAACGCCAGCTTCAGCAGCTGGGCGTGCACGACGACGGAGACATTTTAAACGGGCAATGCTCGCTTGTTTTCGGCACCCCCGAGGCATGGATACTAATGACGTCAGATTCTGGGTGAGTCGTTGATCTCTACTGATTGGTTAGGGAAAAATCAAATTCCCTCCCCCTTGTAAATTGCCTTCAATGGAGGCAATGTCAGACTGAAGGTTCTGGAAGCTTCAGTCTGACACTCACGCTACTGTATCGCCTATTTTAATTTGGTGGGCAAAGGGTGCAGTGTGTTAGCATGCTAACATTTGCAAATCAGCACCCAGATTTACCCTTATCACCCACCTACAACGCAGTCTTGGGATCCCTCTCCAGACAACTTCACACCCATTCTCACCTGGACCCAACTAACCCTAAGGACACACATGATGGCCGGGTGGATCAATGACACATGTGACTTAACGACCCTGAAACTCAGAGCTCATATGTGACCTCAACAACTCTGTAAGGGTTCACACCCACACAGGGTTTAAAGCTTGCGACTCCGCACCAGTCTCCAGAACTGAAGAAGCTTCTTGGATGAAAGGCGAAACGTCTTCAAGAAACCCAAGCAAGTCCAGTTGCCTACAATATAGCACTTAAGATTCTGGTCTTTATAATATCTGGCAACTAAAATCTTTTCAGACGGAAGTCCCTGAATGCTTGCTGGTGAAGATTCTCAGTCATCCAGGTCATGGTAATCGTAAGTGCTATATTGTAGGCAACTGGACCTGCTTGCGTTTCTTGAAGACGTTTCGCCTCTCATCCGAGACAGCAGGGTCCTTTGAGGACAGCAATGTGCACACCTTGGCCAGGGAGGAAAGATGGGTTGAAAGAGGAGTAAAAGAAGCCATTTGCGCCAAGCTGGAACAACCATCGTTAAACAGAGGGGGTGGCTACGACACTACTTATCCCCCATCTACAATGCAGTCTTGGAATCCCTCCCCAGACGACTTCACACCCATTCACCCCTGGACCCACCTGACCCTAACGACTCACATGGTGGCCAGGTGGGTCAACGACTCACATTGTGACCTTAATGAAACTAAGAGCTCACGTGACCCCTACGACTCTGCAAGGGTCCCACCCACACAGAGTTTACAGCCTGCAACTTCGTACCAGTCATTTAGAACTGAAGAAGCTTCTTGGATGAGAGGCGAAACGTCTTCAAGAAACGCAAGCAGGTCCAGTTGCCTACAATATAGCACTTACGAGGTCCCTGAATCTTATTAGTGGGGTACTATGATCTAATGAGCATCAGTTTAGGGGTCCTTGACACAAAAAAGGTTAAGAACCACTGCTATAGAGTGTTGATATTAGAGTTAACCATCAGTTTTTAATCTGGGAAGTCAGATAAATGAGTGCAGAAACTGTTTCTGAGATAATCAAGTTGACTAAAGTGAATCATCCCTAATTACATTAGAGTTTATTTCAACCCTCAGTCTCATTCTTACTCTTAGAGTCCTTGGACTCTGCCAAACGTTGACCACACAGCACTTAGTTTTGGATTGAATCACCTTCTTATCTTCCCAAATTTGCAGTATTCATCAAAGTTAAAATCCATGAAGACATGAGCTTCCATTGCTACGACCAGCTGAACGGCCTCATGATGTCTTGTGTCCAGTTTTGAATCCAGCACTCTGAAGAAAGAGACCAACCGTGAACACTGAAATGAATTCTCATTGTGTTTTCCTTCCAGTAACCTGCTAACCACTTCGTAACCAGTGCATGCTTTTTATTGGCAGCGTGTAGGTCGTCCTGCTTCGATGAATTTATGTCCGTGGGCACTTTGGATGCAGGCCAGTTAGATTCTGGTGGGATTATACTGACTGGGAGGACGTGGACTGCTGGAGCAGAAGTTAAACTGCGAGCACTCCATGTTTGACACTTTACCTTAAACAAAGAGATTGTCTTTTCTTTTTCACCAGGTCAGGATGATGTACTGTACTGATGACTGTAGCTACTCATGTCCTCTGTGATGCTGTTATCACATATTTAACACAGTGTGAGTTTAAAAAAGATATTTTGACAGTTTTTGACCAAAATAATAAATATAAAAATACTATCATAGTGATTTATACCTTATTTTGGCATTTAAAAAGTACAGAGAAGGCTATGAAGCAACATTTAGACAATTATGTGAGAAGTTAAATGAGGTTTAATGTTGAAGCAATCTTACCATGTAAAGCCCACGTGGTCAAAGCTTTCACAGCTCTCCTGGCTTCTAAATTGGAAGCAACACGCTCCTCGTCCCTTTCTCATTGAGTTAGAAAACAATCACACACTCAAAGGGTCCTCTCAAACCTTTATTAATATACGAAGTCCCTTTTGGGACTTTTCTGATTTCCTATAGGAACCCCTCGATGACAGCAGAGTGCAGTCCCCTCTCCACACACCCTGTTTTTTTGTTGTTTGTTTTTGGTTGTTTGTTTAGTTTACCTCCATTTACCTGAATGTATCTTGCAACCTGATTTCAGTATAATACATATATATAATGAATGTATTTGTTTATAGTCTGGGGAGGAACGGTTGAATTTAAGTTTGTGTCTTTTTTTTTTTGAGGGATAAAAATACTGAAAATCAATAAAACATATTTACAAAAAAAAGACAATAAAATGTTTATTTTATTTGTTTAAATTGCACAAGATTTTTTACACGGTTCAGTTGGTCAGTTGCCTTAGCATTTTTAATTTTTTTGCCAGGCCCCTGGGTGCAGTGTTGCACTATTACATATCATGTACACACAAAAATGATAACATGCAACTGCATATTTATCATGCAACAAAAGCCAGATGCTCTGTAATAAGTTGAGTGAGTGTTTATTGAGACATTTTACTGTTTTATCTGCAAAGCTATCCCCAAAGCCTGAAGCACATAATCTATTGTTATTATATATGAATTATATCTTTCTAAAATGAATGTCAGGGTTATTATAAATCCTTCTGCAACGCTTTGAGGATTAAACCGTGCAGCGCGTCGCATGGTCCAGTTTGTATTCAAACAAACACGTGCACTGACAACACGCATGGCGGCATGTTTTGAAGGTACAAACCAGCGCTCTCATATTTGCCCCTATTTGGAAATACACACCGTGCAGGCGGGAGGTGTGTTCGATTACAGTCGGTGCCGCGCTGTGCCGTTACGCGCTTTGTCCACCAGAGGGCGGCAGAGAGCGGCTCATCCAGCGCCGCTCGGCAGAGAAGCTGCGACCAACTCGAGAGGACTGTGTCAAGTCAGCCACATTTATCAGCATAAGACCGGAACACGGGTGATTCATGCCTTCAAAATAAAGTGCAATAACGTCACTAATAGGGGAAACAAACAGGAATTTTCAGTCAGAAAAGGCGGGTGAACTATGGAGCTTTAAAAACCAAAAACTGCATATAAAGTGACACTGAACATTCACATTTTGGTGTTGGCCACCATAGTGAGCAGTCTCTCTGCAACGAGCAGGGCTGGTAAAACATTTATCTTTTCACATGAAACTACTTTCTTCAGTGTTTTTACCAGTTCAAATTGTCTGGTCCTTGTATTCTAGAGAGGAAGACACCTCTGCGGATAATTTGGCTCCTGGTAAAAACCACCCAAACAATGAACTTGGATCTGTCACACACAGATCTGCTGTAGTGTCGGTTTGGCTAACTTAAAGGTCCCATACTGCAGAAAGTCATATTTCCATGTCTTCTTTAATATAAAGCAGGTATAGGTGCTATATGAATACTGTGAAATTATCAAAACACTCAGTCACAGAGAAATGCACACACACAGTATTTCCAGAAAGTGTGTCTTTAAATGAACCATCAGGACTTCCTTGAAGTTGTGATGTCACAACTTTACATTTCGAACTTCAAACATAAACATTCAGAGGAGGTCCCTTTGGGTGTATTAAGAAATACTCACTTTGAGTGCCGGACCAAATACAAAGCGCTGTTGGAGTGTGCCATGACCCCCAAATTCCACCAGATGCGTGTTGGTTGCGTCTGCGCGCCGGAACGTACGTTTCAATTCTAGTCAATGTGTGTGTTTCCACTGGCTGCGGCTGTGCTGCGTTCTGGCTCCGTCACAGCTGCGGCGCTCCGGAACCCTCCGCAACAAATACGCAGGATTTCTATTTTTGCCGGACGCCGGAGCACAACGCAGCAGTTCAGCACAGAGCAGATCGTGCAGGGCAAGAGGTCTGGTTAATTTTCAAAATAAAATGCACAGTGTTCACGGCGGATCATATTTCCCTGCACTACACCTTGAAAATGTCATAATGGGCAAAGGCAGGCCTGAAGTCAACAGGTCAGAGGTTTTCAGACGTCATTTCACCCTGTTGACACCATGGACGAGGCGATGTTAATCATGGAGGTGCACCGAGATGTCTTCCTACTACTCCTCTGGATAGAAACAATAAAATGTTCTTGGTTTTGTGGTTCTGTTTATAGAAACTACATCTTGTTATATCGTGCGATTATGCGTGAATTTGCGAGATCTCGTGGGTCCTCGTGACTCCCGCTGTCCGGCGGAGCTGCACCACAAATGCAGCCGGTGGGTGTTGACAGATGGACGGATACGCAGCGCAGCCGTTCCGCAATGGACACACATCTAGTGGAATTCCGGCGTTAGTTTAACCAGAGCACCACACTCTCAGAGTGGCAGAGCGCACTCTGGGCACTCAGTCTGAGGAGAGCATGGAACAGACTGAATGTGTGATGAACTGAACTGTTTATTAATTAATATAGAAATAGAACACTCAGTGTATTCGAACAGCAGGGCTCTTATTTTCGTGTTTACGAATGCACCCTTTGTATTTTCGGTTGGAATGTTTTGTGGCGTGTGTGAATGACATCAGCTGACAGGAGGTAAAAATGGAGCCAAGCTATTGCCAAGAAATGCAGATCCAATGAAACGGTCTACACAGTTAGTGAGTACCACTATAGTGCCATTTCTGTCATTCCATGGCTGCAATGACGGCGCAAAGACATCAAGGTGTGGACGACCCATAAACACTGACCAATCAGAGCAGACTGGGCTTTTTTAGGAGGAGGACTTAAAGAGGCAGGCGCTAAAACAGAACGTTTCAGACAGAGGGTGGATACAGGTATAACCAGGCAGACACTATGAGAAAGATAATGTTTGTTTTTTTTAACACTAAAGCATGTAAACATGTTCTAGGAAAAATCCAAGATACAAGTATGAACCTGAACCTTATGTCTCCTTCTCTCCATTACCCTGTCAGTTATTCATATTCCTTTGGTCCGTAACAGTCTTCAGATCAAAAGAATCAAAAGAATCAAAAAAATCAAACGCGTTTTTCATCAAAATTAAACTAAGCTGTGAGGACTGTTTTAAACAATGGTGTTGTGTCGGTCTGCTGGGTGCCGTAATCCTCGCGTGTCATAAAGCTGTTGTTTTCATTGAGAATGAAGCTTTTTGCTTGCTGTTTTTGCGTTGCGATGCGCCTCGTGTTTCTACGCTCTAGGCGCCTTTGCCGCAGTGCTCTTAACTCCTCCAGTTGAAAAGCGCCCCACGTCATATCTTTTTCGTCATTTCCCCCCCATAGTCTAATGGGATCATTTGAGAGGCGGGCCTTCTGTGGTGGTCACGACAACAAGTTTAAGGTTGATGAACAATGGAGGAGAAACTGGTGGTAGCGGTTGCTGGATACCCAGAGCTATACGGCCCAACGGTAGACAGCAGGTTGTCAAACTGCCCCCGAGTCGCCCTAGAATATGCCTGGAAGCAGCCATCATGGACGCGAAGCTCCTGGACCAACTGGTGGTACCTCCCATAACCCACCCTCTTTTTGAGGGTCTCATGTACCCACACAGATCTCTGTTTATCTGCTGACATCCTCTCACCATCAACCACAGCTACTGTGAAATTTAAACAAACAAACAAACAAACAAAAAAACATCATGACCGGGTGTTTTTTTTAATGTTTTTTTTACAGGGGCATTAGAAAAAAAGGCGGTGAGGTGCACATCTCGTTTTGCAACCTGCAAAACTGTGTGATCGGGGCCTAACTGTCTCTCTCTCCAAAGCGCTGTCCATCACAACTAGAACAAATGAATGATTTACAGTTGATTTATTATCCGAAGCCTCATTTTTATACAAGTAATATTCTTACTGATTTAAACAAATAAGTTAGTTGTAGTTCCCCATCTTTGCTGAGCAACAGTTTTGGGAGAAAGGAATTAAAGGCCTGTTCCATATAGAGGCCTGTTGAGTTCAGTGATTTAAGCCAGTACTAGCCCGGGTTACTAATTGAAGTTTCACGGTACATGGACCCTACAAAGGAACTGATACCAAAGAGATTGTGCCTCCTTACGTGGTACCAAATTCTGGCCTTGCCCACGGACTAATTCATAAACATTGTGCACACTAGGTACAGTTGGCACATGGTTGCGTCATTATTGTGCGCAAAGGATAAAAATGATGATACGTGAAGCTGATGATCAGAATAAGCATCCGTTAATAACCTTTCTGATCATCAACCTTTCAAAATCAAAGCTGCGTTTTATTCTGAAACAGAACAGGAAGTCGCCTGACTTCGCCCAGCTGGCTTGATTACGCGTCGCTTTGAGCGCGGTAGCTGTCAGATAGTGGAGACAGACGGAGAGAGGACACCCACCCTGGTCGCCTCGTCTTACTATATCAAACCCTCCTTCACTCGGCGCCTCCAGAAAGGCATTTCACCGCTCCAACGGCCGTGCAGCTGCTGGGCGGACCCGCATTTTAATACGCAAATTTAGCGCAAAATTACCGCGTTAATTTTTTTTTCCTCCGGAGCTGATAAAGTGTAAAGAAGCGAGAGACAGGGGAGAGACATGGCCACAACAACCTGTACGCGATTCACAGACGAATATCAGCTATACGAGGAGCTGGGGAAGTGAGTATCAGCTGTTTTTGATGCGTTTGTGTCAGGTTTGGGTTGCGTCTTTCCGGTGCGGGTGTGTGTGAAGTGTCTTTTGGATGAAGGCTGGTTTCCAGGCTGTGCAGAGCAGAGCTGAGCGACTCTGCAGGCCAGCAGTGCTGTGTGTCTGCTGACTGTGTGTGTGTGTGTGTGTGTGTGTGTGTGTGTGCTTTTTCGGGATGACAGCTCTCAAAATACGCCGCTCGCTCCCTCTCTGCACAAGTTAATGTCTCCCTGGAACACATGCTTGCTCTTCTCAGAACATTTTGTCATGTGCGTTTCGAGATAGTCACGAAAAACTTGCGTAAAATGCACCAGCGCGCATGATATTTGCAGTTACACGTAAAGATACAGACAAACGTGGGGTGTCAGAGATGTGTTGCGGTGCAACCATTTGAACCACACATGCAAAGAAGCCAACTGCGGTTCATATTTAGTAATTTTCCACCCAGAGTAGCAGTTGCATGACTTTTACGGAGAGCTGGGGTTCATAGATCTTCAGATGTGGTGAATGCAGTCAATGTGCATGAAAATTGAGTATTTCTGGTTGCACACATGACAGTCACTGTGCGGTGTGATCAGATATCCTCTTGGAAAATTAAGTAACGTCATCTGCAATGCTAGAAAACAAAGATCTGCACAAGGAAACGCATTCTTGTACAGGATGTTTTGTTGTTGCCGTCTTTTGAAATCAAACTTGCCTTGGACCTCTTTTACTAAATTAGTGTCATCTGGATTGACACGTTTTGTAGCTACACTGCACACTATGTGAAGTGAGTGACAACTGCCGCTTCCTTAGGAGGCTCTTTTGCAGCAGTGTGGTGGCAGATAACACGAGATATGACATTCTGCACTTGCACCCGGCAAAACAACTCCCATCCATCTCCAGTCATAAAGCTATTGTTACTGTACATGCAGAGTATCGAAGGACTGGAAACAGACACAGATTTCCATATCAGTCATAGTTAGAAGGGACGCTGTGCAAATATTCCAGCAAAATATAAAAAAAATATTGTCCTTGTCAACAAATATCTGTAAATACACTGCAGAAAAATCAGCTGTGGGGCCATAGCAGACTGAAAAGTAGCAAAATGGAGTTTGAATGTCATGAACTCAATCTGTACTCACCATGTCCATAATCTACTAACAACTGTTAAACTAAGTCACTCTAAGTGCATTCTACTAATGCTTTAATAGAGGGAAAGCAAGTTCAGTAATGCTGCCTAAAAGTCATGTTTGAGCTTCCCACACAGTGGACAGGATAATTAGAGCAATATCATAAGATTTAAAATGAACACAAGGTCACCAAACTCACCTCTAAATACTGGAGACATTGTTTAAAGCTGTTTGTAATCTTTATTTTTAAAAATAAATGGCCCAGAATCGGCCAGAACTCGGCATGCCAGATGAAATTAGCTGGGCCGGGTCCTGTTGTCCGACTCTGCTGAGACTTGGTATGAAGGACGCCCCAGAATCGGGCCAAATCAGCTGGCCCAATTCCGGCTGCCGACACTGCCATCACGGGGCCGTTATCAGAAATGACCTGGCCCAGCATCGGCCTGAACTCGGCACGCCAGAAGAAATTAGATGGGCCACATCCAGTTGCCTGACTCCTGCCTACTCCAGGGGTGTCCGAACTTTTTTGAATGGGGGCCAGATTAGATCATGTAAAAATACTGGGGGCCAGCGGCTTCTCCCATTGTGTGGGTCAGTGGTTCCCAACTGGTGGGTTGCGGCCCAGAAGTGGGTCATGGGTCCATCCTGAATGGGCCACAAATGACTCGCAAACAAGTCACGTTTGTGAAAGCCACACTTTATTTTTAAGTACGGTGAATTCCTGCTGTAGAGTGAATGATTGATGGACAGCAACTTGACAGAGACAGCAAACTAGCTCAACGACATGGGCAAACGCAAGTATGACGCTGAATGTGTTAAACTGTATGGACCTTGAACTAATGGGCTAGGAGAAATCTGGACCCCAAGGCTGGACCAGTTGGGAACCACTGATATGGGTTAAACAAAAAGAAACATGCACCAGTGGCACAAACGTTACCGTTTTATCTTTCAGTAAAAAAAGTACTCAACTTTCTACCTCTCCTGAAAGTAGCAGCCCTGCTCTTGACTTTATGCTTTTTTGCTGTTGTCATGTTTGCAACCTACCAGGAAACATCTTATGTCAGGTAATTGTTCGTATGATTTAGGGCTGCCCCCGACTAAGAATTTTCCTAGTCCACCAATACTCGTCATGTAGGGCCATTAGTCGATTAGTCGCCCGCGTTTTTACGATATTAGTGTAATTATTGAATGATATATTTTGGTGGTTTGAGTTGAAGGTGTGAGAAAGAATAGTATCAGTAACATTGTTAACACTGTGCTACATTACAGAGAAATACAAAACCGTACTAATGAACCTTCATTAATATAGGCCTATATTTTATCTACAAGTGCACGTCACACACTGAGCGAGCCGCCTGTTAATGACGCTGTGGGCTAATGGGCATGTAGCTACTTCCATGTTTCAGATGATACGTCATGTTTGTAGTCGACCAATGAAGATGAGTTTACATATCACCTTGGGTTCGTCCTTCACCTTCTCAAAATGATCCCACACTTTGGATTTCCTGCCCGACATGTTATTAACTAGCCTGTGGAATAACCGCAGGTACCAGCCCTGGAAATTAGGGGCCGTACACATGCTGCGTCTTTAACCATCTGGAAAACCTGTGGTATTCTTGCACCTTTTTTGTGCCAGCTTTCAAGAGTGTGGTGGGAGGTTACGTCTGAGGTTGCTAAGCAAACTTAACAAGCATCATATAGCCTATTTACCTGAAATCCTGAGTGCAGAGCTGATCTTCTTCCAGGTGTGTAGGCCTATTGTCAGTAGGACAGATGTAAAGCTCTGGGTAGCCCTGCACTAACATGATCAACTTTTCTGTATTTATCAGACTGAATATTTACAGAAGAAGGGAAAGATATCTGTCGGCTGTGATTGGTTTGTAACCTGAGCGTGGCCACTTCCTGTGTCTGTCCTTTCAAATTAAACTCCCACATGATCCAATCATATAGGTTTTGATTTATTTTTGACGAGGCGCAGCTCCTAATAGTGTTTCACGTTTTGTTTTTTTTCCTGCGACTAAGCAACCACTGAAATCTTACCGACTAACAACCTTTCTGGTCGACTAACGTTTGGTCGACTATTCGGGGGCAGCCCTACTCATTTTACAGCTAAACAGGACACTAAAATATGTTTCTGAAAACATCTGAGGCAAGATATAGGCGATGCAGTAACATGATTCATATTTGATCAACGCTGCCTAATTTGACTGCTGTGTTATAGACTCCTCTGTAGTGATTGGTTGTTTTTGGTGTGCTGCCGTAGATTCTGGCAAATGCCATTGAAAGCAGTAGTCTCATGTCTTATGTACATCTTTCACAATATAATAACAGTTTCAGCAAAAATGACACAAAGATATTTTCTGCAAAGTTACCAACTGTTGCTTTAAGTCTGTATAGTGCAACATTATAGTTATTGTATTGTTATGACAGGGCGGAGGAGGAAGGGGAACAAATGAGAAGTCACTCCTCATCAGGCGCTTATTGTTTACATTGCTGCTGTAGGGTGTCATGGGTCTCGCTGGTGTTGTTTGATTATTATGCATATCACTTGTTATTTACTGATAGCTTGATTGGCTCCATGCTGTTTAGGCAGCCACCTCTGGGATGATAGCGGCAACGACAACAAAAACAACCAAAATATTCAAAACTACAGTGTGCAGTGTGTGTCGTACTCTTGTGTGGTTTCATGGAATTGGGAAAGAGGCTAATTTACTGACAGGAATTTGTTACCTAAAATCATAGGTTTCTTTATTAGATGTTTTATTACCTACTGCAACGTATATTAACCCTATAAATTTTAGATTAACAAGCCAAACAGTTTGCTCACAGTGCCTCAAAAATAATCATATGTATGATCCTGGTTGTGAATCAGTAAATAGCAGTGATAAAGATCATGTATGATGCATTGAGTTTCTTTTGAGACCTGTGTTTTCCCACAGTGCAATATAACACTGGTACATTGCTCAGCCCTGCTTGCATGATTAGGTGTTCCTCTAGATTTTAATTTGCAGGGTTAAAAAGCCTCCAAGATGGCCGCCTGTAGACACTTAGGGCCCATCCCAATACCCCCCCTTAGCCCTACCCCTTGGCCCTGCCCCTACATTTGCACGTTCCCGCGAGGGGTAGTGGTGTCCCAATTCCTTTTTGCGTGTAGGGGTAGGGGGCATGACGAGGGGTAGAGGGTATGAAACTAGCCCTTCGGAGCGAAGGATTTCAGATGCTGACTTGCCAGCGAGGGGAAGACGTCGCCATGGCTACCACCGAGCAAGAGATGAGGAAAAAAGTTTAGCTAACGTTACTGTCGTCAGGTTGCTTGTTAGCTAGCTAGCTAGCTCGCACTATCTGGCGTCTGTCATCTGTCCTGATCTGCAAAATTGTAGGACTTTTCACATTACGATAACACGCCAGCTAGTATAACTATGCTGTCTCGCAATGTTAGCTGGTTAGCTAGCTAGCTAGCTAGCTAGAAGTTCCCTGTCATCTGTTGTTCATCAAACGAAGCATGATGAATGCGGCAAACGCGATCGGTAGGATGAATTAGACTCCATTGTAGATGCTGGTTGGAAAGGTAGATGGCTCGCAGCTTCCTGTTTAAAATAGTTACGTATGCGTGAACGTAACCGACATGGTGATGTAGTGAGTGGTGTCCCAATTCCTAGGGAAAGATTTCTACCCCTACCCCTCGTTGCTTCATTTTGAGGGCTAAGGGGTAGTGGGCAAGGGGGGGTATTGGGATTGGGCCTTACACTCTTATTTGAAAGTGGTTTTAAGGCAGATTCTGTAAAGGTCCAGTGTGAAGGATTTATGGGGATATATTGGCAGAAATGGAATGTAATTTAATAAGTAGGTTTTTAAGAGTGTATAGTCACCTGAAAAAAAGAGTTGTTGTGTTTTTGTTACCTTTGAATGAGCTGATTATATCAAACAATATCAATATCAATGTAGGCAGCGGATCCACAGAGATTGCCATGTTGCACCCCCTTGTTCCCACTAGGGATACAACAGTATACTAGGGCTGCAGCTAACGATTATTTTCATTGTCGACTAATCTGTCGATTATTTCTTCGATACCAATTCACGTTTAAGCAATCAGTGCCAAATTTCTGTACCTAAGAGGTTATTTTGGTGAGAGCATGCCGCTTTCTGGCTGCGATGCCGCCACCAGAGTTGATCGCCGTCAGTCTAGATCAGTAGTTCCCAACAGTGTCCAGATTTCTCTGCATTCATCAGTTCAAGGTCCACACAGTTCAACATATTCAGTGTCATACTTTCACTTGGCCATGTCTTCAAGCAAGTTTGCTGTTTCTGTCAAGTGGCTGTCTGTTAGTCCCTCACTCTACAGCAGGAAATGGCACTTCAAAATAAAACCTCTGTGCCTGAAATTTACCGTATGTCTTTCAATACACTTGCGGTCCATTCAGAATGTACCTGTGGCCCACTTTTGGACCGTGACCCACCAGTAGGGCTGCAACTACCGATTAGTTTCATTGTCGACTAATCTGTCCATTATTTCTTGGATTAGTCGACTAATCATTTTATCGAAAAATGTGTTAAAATGTTGAAAAATGTCGGTCTGTCTCTCCCAAACCCCCAAATTATGTCATCTAATGTCTTGTTTCGTACTCACGCCAAAGGGATTTAGTTCACCATCATAGGAGAGTGTGTAAAGCTGCCAATATTTGAACGTAAGAAGCTGCAATAAGAGTATTTTGAGGTACTTTTATAGTACTTTTCTATGAAAAAACGATTAGTCGACTACTAAAATAGTCACCGATTATTTTAATAGTCGATTAGTCATCGATTAGTCGACTAATCGTTGCAGCCCTACAGTATACCAGTTTAAAAGTNTGCAATAAGAGTATTTTGAGGTACTTTTATAGTACTTTTCTATGAAAAATGACTCAAACCGATTAGGCGACTACTAAAATAGTCAACGATTATTTTAATAGTCGATTAGTCATCGATTAGTCGACTAATCGTTGCAGCCCTACAGTATACCAGTTTAAAAGTATACTGTGCTATGAAAATTGACGGTTATTGTACTGTGTACATTTGCTTATCTATGATATTTAAAAAGATATAAGTGGATAGAGAATCTCACACTTTGTTTTTAACATATTTTCAAAAGGGAGACTTTTTCATATACTTCAATTAGGAAATTTTTCAATTACAGTAAAGCTTTTTCAACCAAAAATAACCCTTCCGTGGATTCTATGAAACTGCGATATTTTCTGAGATGGTTATCATACTGTGAAATCTCATATCGTTACACCTCCATGTTCCTACAGTGGCCCATAACAGACAAACCAAACAAAACACAGGCTCTGTATAAGGCCATTCGGTTTTCACATCAACCACTGCAGTAAGAAGCCCCTCCGCTTCGATGGCATCCAAAAAACACAGTTTTTATTTACCCATTTATTTGTTTTTACCTGAAACTCCCTTAATCAGTGGTGTTTTTTTTTGATTACCTGGTCCATTTGTTTCTGTTTTCCGGAGAGCTCTGCAGATAATTCTGAAGGAATTTTAAGGGAGACATTTCAGCTGGTTGCAATCTGCAATCATTCCTGGACACCTCTAAATCTCCCTAAATCTTACACACTGCTATTTTAAGGTATATTTTTAGGTGGTAACAGGTCTTTATGGCAGCTCATCTGACATCTTCAAGAGCAGGTGAAACTCATGTCTGTAGCTCGTCAACCAACAGTCATGGATTTTAATGCCAAGAGAAAGAAAAAGAAATGACTAAGGAGGGAAAACACCAAAAGGCTTTATTCTGAGTATCAGCACTCACTGATAACTTTATTCCTGTATTCCTACATTGCTTTACGATTATGAGCAACAAACAGTTAACTGCCCCAGTAACAGATGAAAGTTGTATACTTTGAGTTATATTGGCATATTTTGGTGAAACAGTGTTGTCTGGGACGCAAGTTTTTCAGAGCCCCCTTTAAAGCGTACAGGTGGTGAGTGTTTGATACTCAGAACGTATGTGTTTGATGGGGTGTTCCGTTTTCTAGATATTTGAAGAAGCCCAGTATGATAGATTAGGTGGTGGTCAGCTATTAATGGTTGGTCGTCTGCCACACTGAATGCTATGGCGCCGGGTTCAGACTGATATACAGCATTGCATCCCAGCTGTGCTCAGTTCACCCCTTAAGTAATAAATATTGTTAGCAGGGAAGGTTTCGCCTGCCTAACTCCAATATATCTCACACCCACTGAGACTTCCCGGCTCTTGATTAAAAAATACATTTGTGAAGAATGCAGCAGATCAAATGTGTAGGCCTGGCTGTGTTCAGATAAATCTGAGCTTCTACACAATACACTCCAGTCAGAAGCGCTGGCTTTGAAACTCTCTGTGTGAGCGGGAGAGACTAATCTGTATGCCCTCGCCGCACTGCAAAATATCTTTCATAGACCAATCTTATTATTCACCCAGCCACATAAAGCTTGAAGGAAAGAGCGCAGGTGTGAATGGCTTGGCATCCTCATGATAACGCTCTCTGTGACTTTGTAATACTAATCCAGCATCTGAGGAGAGCTAATTGTTGCGCGCTCACTCTCTAATGGTGTCACTTTCTTAGCAAGGCTTGTGACATTTAAGCTTCGTGCCTTTGCTTTAGTGTGTCTGGCCCATTTATTACAAATCATGTCTGCCGTACTAAACTACGAACACCACAGCATGCTTTGAATAATGGTTGGCAACAATGTTAATGACATAATTTGTGTGGTAAATGGGCTGAAGTATGCTGAAACACTGCAATGGTCTTCAGTTTTTTTTTCAATGTTTTGCAGTTACAGTTAATAATCAAGCAGTTTTTTTAATGCTCCATACAGAGAACCTCTAAACCCTGCATTTTCACAATGATATGAACAGTCACACAGCCTTGAATGTTGCTTCCTGTCACAGTTACTCACTGAGAAAGAAACACACTCAAAAGGGCACCTCTCAAAAGTCTGTCCTTCTCTCACACAGCTGCCAGAAACAAATCTGTAACGGCAAGCAGAGCTTACGAAAAACTCCTCATCGTTTTTCTTTGTTTTTGATATCCTGTTTTCATCTCCGTTAGACTTGAAGCTTCAGAGTATAGATTTACAAATCCTAATTCTACAGTGCGTAAGTCTCCTACACCACAGGCAGCTTGCGAGACTGTAACAGCACACCAGACACTCAGAGTTATCCGGTTACAAAATACCCTCGACTGCTGAAGGCACCAATTTTTTGCAAAAATAATTTGAGGTTAATTTAATCTGTGCATGTCCATGCTTCTGGGTGTCAGACCAGACTTTGAAAAGCAATCATTCACGACCTGTTACCCTTTTTAAACTGTGTATGTGTGTTAAAGCATTTTTAGCCCTGACGTCGGATACTTACCTCACAGAGTGTGAACTTTCCAGGCACAGCTGTGGAGTTTGGTGTCAATAATTTGTTTGTGTGTGGCTGGTGTCGCCCATGCAATGCTTACACACAACTTTTGGGTCGTATTTCGCCACGGCACACATGGTCGCCATGGAAAAGCACTCTGTAAGCGTGTTGATTCTCTGTCACTACTTTAACCAGAGAGTACTAATCCTGAGGTGAGGCATGTCAAACTCAGCTTGTTGCTGTTGTTGAAACAGTTTTGAAATACCCTGGGGATTCTGCTGGGTTTTGTGTCTGCACACAGACAATTCCCCCAGTGTCTGCTCATGTAAGTCTCAGGCCAGCTGGTCTCACAACTTTCACCTTTGACCCTGACCTTGGTGGTCGTCTGTAATGTCCTCAGTGTGGAGGCAGACCAGCGGCACCAGTCAAACTTTTGCTGTAAACAGTGGCAGTCAGACTGGGGCGGATCTAACGTTACAGGTCAGGGCCGGCCAAGGCTGTGAAGTCAGGTCCTTAGTAGATGTGCAATAATTGGTCAATAGGTCAGTCAATTGATTAATAATTAGCTATTTAACCGTAACCCGCAATAAGAATTTCGTCCGATTAGTACTATCAGATGAAACGTTAAAATATTGAATGTAGTAAACTGGTGCTACGGGGGGAAATAATGAGATAGCGGAATTTGCTGCTCAGGCTGGAGTGATATGTGCCACTAGGAAAATGCCATGATGCCGCTTCTGGAAGATGACTACAGCACCCCTCAACAAGTTTATGAACCAGATGCAGAGGTGAACACCTATGTGAGAGACAAACCTTCTTCATTGGTGGAAAGGATCAACAAACTTTCTGTTGCTGCTGTTACGTAACAGTCAGTTTAACGTCCGTCTGTTTAGCACGAGCTAACATAGCAGCACCGGCTAACATACATACCATCTTAAAATGCCACCTTGGGCTCTTGAAAATAACACAGGGCATGTTTCTGTGCCTTGACTTTGTTCTGACATTTTATTGACAAAAAAGGTTATTGATGAATTGAGAAAATAACTGGTAGATTAATTGATAATTAAATAATTGTTATTTGCAGCCCTATTCTCTGCCAAGTGTTGAATTGTTTGCTTATGGTATTTGAAGAGAGATATTTTTGTCTTAAGGGCTGAGGCTGCTGAAATGTACACTTTTTATGGCCAGATGCATCCAGATATTCAGAGTTTCCTGCTGCAGTTTCATTTAAATTTTGAGTTACTGTTTGTGGAACCACCGAGTAGCAATGGTGCAAATTGGCTTTGAGACATAGACTGTAAAATTAATGGACGTAGCCATTTTGAATTCACCCATTGGTTTGTGCATTCTCGGAACCCATCGGCTGTATTCGGCGTCTGACTTCCGGCAGACGGCGATACAGCCTCTGGGGGCAGACCCCCGATTTTTTGGCATTCCAGTTTGATTTTGGTAGAGGAGGCGAATTTCCGTTTCCGACTTCCGTTTATATATAAGTAAATATGCTGAACCATTGTGATGGATTCAGAGTTTGCAGTGACGCCAATTATGTTCTGCCTCGTTAGTTCACCGCACGGACCGTTTAACCTGGCAACAACTGCAGCCGGCTCAAACGTGATTGGTCAATATCACGTGGACTACAAACAGCCTACAACCGGAAACCAGGGCTCTTCCGCTCTTCTTCCGGAGGCAAGATCTCCGGGGTTTGCCTACAGAGTCTGTATATAGAGACTAGGTTTGTGGACTCCTGTTTTGAAGCCTCGAGTTCAGCACTTCGGTCGTCACATCTTGGTTTTTTGGAGCCAGAGGATGGTGCTGTGAAGGAGCGAGGGTGAATCTGACTGAGAGGAAGGACCCGCCCTTAATTGCATAACTTTAAGCCTTAATAAAATGTAAACTGGTGAGTTATAAGAAAATCCAACCCCCTGTACAGTTGTCATTAGGGGAGTACCAGGCTGTAAACATGTTTATTTATGCTGTAAAGTTGGACATTTTAAAATGGTTGTCCTGCATCTGGAGCCAGCCTCAAGCGGCTGCTCAAAGCATCGCAGTTTTTAGCACTTTCGTGTCAGCTTCATTTTCCAGCCCTGGAGGTTGCTGCTTGCTTTGGGTCAACATGCAAAAGTTTACACAAAGGTGGCTGTAAGGCACTATACTTTGGTTTTGGACCTGGTGTGAGTGTGTGTGCATCATGACAGGCTTTTCAAGGTAAAGGACCTATCACTGATGATGGGTTTGTGTCTTAAGAGCCCATTTTAGCCCTGGTTCTCACACGCCACTTATGTGCGTGTTACTTAGAATCTGCTGACTCTGGTTGAGGGACCTCATGGGAGCCTATTAAGCAGACAAACCTGGCAGCATAGTCTTTTAATGTAGGTAGCTGCGCTTAACATGAGAGCAAGTGACATCAGATCTGCTCACCGTTTGGCCTTGAAAAGTGCCAGCTGTGCTGAAAATGTTCTCCACAAAACCCTCAGCTATAGTCATTAAGTCGAGCTGAGGTCCTTCATCATTTTGTTTGTCATTCATCAAGAAGTTGCAGGTGTGCTGATGATACCTCTCCATTAACAGCTGATGGATAATCCAGTTAGAGAAGCATGGACGTAATGTTTCGACTGATGCACCAAAGCTTACCAAATGTTTTTTCTGTCTTTACAGGGGAGCCTTTTCAGTGGTGCGCAGATGTGTGAAGCTGTGTACAGGACAGGAGTATGCCGCCAAAATAATCAACACCAAAAAGTTATCTGCAAGAGGTAAGCACACACATACTTCAGGTTTTCATCACAGGTGTTGCTAATTCCTTTGTAACACAACATATACAAGGACTGAAACCAGTGTCCTGTGTGCTGACTGGTTTGCATAGTGGGGTTTCAAACAAAAAGATCATAGTTGAATTTCACTATTATTTCACATGCTAAAAGTACAAGGCGCAACCATACAAGAATGACTCATTTGTTCATAGTTTCTCTGTCCCAGTGGTCACCTCCCCACCTACAGTGTAGACAGTTATATAAGTGATATCTAACAGCAATTACCCTCTCAGATGGTGCTGCGTAGGACAGCATTTTTATCACATTGGGGTCTGTGTATGAGAATAGGAGGACAATGGAACAGTTACAGAAGTTTGTGACAGAAAAATAGAGCTACTACTGTGCTGCAGTGGCCCCTCTGTGTTCACACCTGCCCAAACGAACTGGGTGTACCCTGTCTCTCGCCCAGTGTCAGCTGGGATAGGCTCCAGCCCCCCCCGCGACCCTCAAGAGGATAAGCGGTTATGAAAATGGATGGATGGATGGAAGATAGAGTCATTCCGGACGCCACAGTTTATTCCACACTACTGAAGCTGCTCCTCTTTTTCTCCTCTTTGACTTACACTGAAGCATCCTGTAGCAAAAGTTAATCTCTGTTGCTTTCCCTGGAAGTCAACCATTAAATAATCAGTATGGAGAGAGGGGTATTATAAAGCAGTGAAGGCTCTTAGCTCTGAGTTCTTTAAAAGTGATTGCTTGTGAATTTGGTGATGGGAAGATAAGCTCCTTCTACTGTTGCAGTCATTTTCAATAACTGGACGAAGCCAAATGCTTCATATTTAACATAATGTTTTAATATATGTTAATGTACTGTAATAATATTTTAGTATATAATCATTTTAATGTTTTAGTAAATCAAAAAAGATCCTTTAAGCACCTTAATTAGTTCCACAGGCTGTGCAGCCAGTAACAGTTTAAGCCAAAGCCAAGGCTAAATGCCACGACCATGAAGACCAATCCGGCACCACAGTGGTCGCTGTGGCTCTTCACACCACCACTTGCCCAGTGTAAATCTCCTGCTGCCCCTCCAGCCTCGTAACTGGAGCCCCACTCCCGAGGCCCTGCCAGGTGGCACCGCACTGATACTTGACTGTTACCCTGCCTACACACACACACACACACGAACACACACGAACACACACAAACAGAGCCACTGCTTGTGTGTGAAAATGCCCAGTGTGGTGGAAGAGGCATTTTAACAGGCATTAGCAGAGGGCATCAACCTAGAATGTCTGGTCATATCTGTTTGTCAGTCTCAATCAAGACTGCATCACTTGTCAGTTAACCTGTGTGTTGTGTCAGTAATACTTTTTTGTAAATGTGCATGATTTATGATACTGTGCTCTTGTGATGACATGATGTGGAACAGGGATGTTTTTAAGGATCAACCAGCTGGAGACAGCGCGCACAGTTGTTTGAAAATGTTAAGACTAGAGAATGCAGACACTTGGAAACAGCGTAGTGTTAATAAATAAATTAGATGATGATGTAGTGCACTTTCGGCATTGTATTTCAACATGCTATTTCGAGCCGCAGCAGACATTATTAAAAATTAATATTGCTACCTTGACTCATAAAATTTTGTGCAGTGGAAATATAAATCTTTTTTCTGAGGTTTTAAAAAGATGTGCGATATATAGACCGCTGCTTTTCAGCTGTTTCAGCTTTTGTTACTTATCCATGACCAAATATGTAATATTTAAAGTTGGTATAATCAGTATTTTTTATAACAGTGTATGAAGTGATAAAGGGTCGCTCGTATTGATGAACATACAGATAATTATCAACCAGATTTATGGCTCTTCTCTGCTTCATGGTAGTGAGTTTAATAGGGGTGCCCCTGAATAGTCGATGGAACTTTAGTCGACCAGAAAGGTCGTTAGTTGGCAAGATTTCATTGGTTGCTTAGTTGCAGACCTCACGTTTTCCAGGTGGTTAAAGACGCAGCATGTGTACGGCCCCTAATTTCAAGGGCTGGTACCTGCGGTTATTCCACAGGCTAGTTAATAACATGTCGGGCAGGAAATCCAAAGTGTGGGATCATTTTGAGAAGGTGAAGGACGAACCCAAGGTGATATGTAAACTCATCTTCATTGGTCGACTACAAACATGACGTATCATCTGAAACATGGAAGTAGCTACATGCCCATTAGCCCACAGCGTCATTAACAGGCGGCTCGCTCAGTGTGTGACGTGCACTTGTAGATAAAATATAGGCCTATATTAATGAAGGTTCATTAGTACGGTTTTGTATTTCTCTGTAATGTAGCACAGTGTTAACAATGTTACTGATACTATTCTTTCTCACACCTTCAACTCAAACCATTGCGTTGCCCAGCCCAAAATATATAATTCAATAATTAAATAAATATTGTAAACATGCGGACGACTAGTCGACTAATGGCCCTAAATGACGACTGTTGGTCGACTAGGAAAATTCTTAGTCTGGGGCAGCCCTACAGTTTAAGCCTCGTCAGTGTTATTGTTAAGATGTTTGGCGCACAACTTTATGATTCGCCCTTACCCCTCTCATAGCCTGGTTTCCAGCCACAGCATGCAGCTTTCTTTCTTTTTTTTAACGAAACAGCTCCAAAGACCCACTGCACACCACCTGCTCAGCACCACACAGCAAACAAAACACAATTAAAGACTTGATGATGGTCAGGAGCTGGTAGAGACCAAAAACAGAGCCAATAGACAGTGAATATTGGACCTAAATTTACCAGTTGGGCAGAAACACGACTGTAAGTGAATGATAATGTTACTCCATTACTACTAGATGTGCACATAAGCAACTAACAAGATCGCCATATGAATTTAAAAGTGATGTGTTAATATCGTGTCACAGCTTGTTTTCTGCTGCCCCTAAGTGGCCAAAAAATCAGTTATTGCAGGTTTAGATGGCTCAGTTTTTCCAACTTTCTTTAGTTTTTCCTTAGTAACTTTTTCAAGTGGATGTTTAGCGCTGCTACTGTTACATAATATTTTCAGTGTAGGAATGTATGTGTGTCCACAACATGGGAAAAAACAGGCATTAAGAGCTTATATTGGAATTTTGCTTTGTATGTAAAAAATAAAAAACAGACAAAAGAAAAAAAAAAACAAGATGACAAACCTTTTCTAAAATATACATCGCCATTTGAATGCTGTGTGCCATCATCCTAGGCAGCAGTTGTCACACATTTTGACTCTATGTCAATGCAGCGAGCTGCTTTTAATGAGATTAAACCCATCCTAGATTATCCAGCTGCTATTAGCAGGAGGCTAACAGTTAATCCCAGCAATTGGCTCGATGAGACCCAAAGCAACACACACAGACACACACACACACACACACACAATGAATAATTCACCTTTACGTTGCGCTATCATTGGACCTATACATTTCACTCTAGCTGCTTTATCAGGGAGTGCAGCTGCTTGCAGCTTCCCACCATATTTCTGAGGCACAGCATAATCTCCCTGCTTCTACATCTGATAGGAGGACTGATCTGACCTGACTGGGTGGTGCACGAGGCTTGCGCTGCGCTCCTTACTAATGGATGAGCCATGTTCTAGGAAACAGCAGAGCAGCGTTAGAGCCGGCAGAGCTGCTGTATACTACTTCTACTCCAGGTCCTATTCATAGCTCCATGACCTATCTGACATGGGCTGCCACAGCCAGGTTTTATGGCCGTCAGGATGACTTGCTGCTCCACTTTAGAAGTGGGATTTGGTTAAGGTGGCTTTGTTGTTGCACTGTTTTTCAGGCAGCAGGTAAGGTCGCTGAGATTAGAGCCTTGGTTGCAGCAACTTAAGAGGAGCATTTGCTCAGGACTGGCAGATGGAGGTGGAAGCCGAGGGGAGGGAGGGGTCATGCGAGAGAAGGCACCCCAGGCACTTGGCAGCTGAGGGCCATGCGCCTGTGCGCCTACATGCCTTTAGCACGGGACTCTCATCTGACTCTCTCTTTCTCTCTGACACACACACACACACACACACACACACACACTCAAACAGATATTCAGACAGACATAGCAGAGGAGCTGAGACTGCGATGCACTCTGTCAACTGCACAGTGAACTCTATCAGTAATCTATTACCGCCACAACAAGAAAAGATTAAAGACTTCTAGTTAATTGCTGATAATATTACACACAAACACACACAGCCAGGGTTCTCCTCTGTGTTTAATGTCTTTCAATCACTCCCGCCCGACCTCTTGCAGCCCTGAAAAGGTTAATGCCTATCCAACACATGTCAAAAGGAAATGTAGGACAGGTCTGTTGGGCAAGGCTTCCAGCCAATCACAGAGCTTGTTTGTTGGCTGTGATCTCTGGATAGAGGTTGCCAGAGGTTGCAGTATGGCCTTGTAATGTATCATGATAGAGAGTAGTTGTGTATATATACAGGTGTGTGTCTCTATGTGTGTGTGGTGTTTGAGATTTAGCTGCAATGCAGTAGCTGTGATCTGACCTGGTTTTGGCCAGCCAGCTTTGTGTCAATGTCAAATAACCAGGACAGATGTAGTCACCTCAGTCGAGTCCGTATTAAACCTTTAGTATTCAGCCACATTATGAAGTCAGATCACATTAGCTGGAAGTACAAATGTAAGTAAATCCTGATTTATTATTTGTCCATACTTTTTACCACAAATACACAGTGTGCTTCTATATTAGAGCTGTATTTATTTTTATCACATGAAGATTTCATGACCTTTGTTTTTACCATATTTTAGGTTAAAGTGAAGGATGACACAGACTGACTACTTTAACAGGCTCAGAGTTTTTCTTCGGTTGCTCCTTCTTAAGGGTTGGGCACCGTTCAGATTTGAACCCATGTCAGTACCTGGAATTTGGCAGCGGTACCCAGTGGTACCTTTTTTCAGGACTTAACTCTGAGCGTCTGTCGGATTATAAACTAGAGCAGAGTGTGCTGCTCTCTGAGTTCCGTCCAGAGACAGCACACTCTGTTCAGCCTAGGTTGCAAAATATAGATTGATACACTTATTCAGTGGCTTTTTATTAGGCATCAACCTTGCGTTTATCCACATATTGTTGGAAGAGATAGACGTAAAGCATAAATGAACGTTTCAGGTCGTGGTTACAGACGCAGTGAGGTCACATGGAGCTGCCTGTGACATTTGAGTGAAAAACATATCCGATACCTTGAGGTCTAGATACGAGGAATGTTTCCACCTGACGCAGCTGTGCTGCTGCACCCAGTTTTATTCCGTCCTCCAGTGTTTAGACCAGTGGTTCCCAACTGGTGGGTAGGGCTGCAACGATTAGTCGACTAATCAATGATTAATCGACTATTAAAATAATCTGTGACTATTTTAGTAGTCGGCTAATCAGTTTGGATCTTTTCAGAAAAGGCCCTGGTGCGTTCCGGAACTAATTTGCATGGGTCTAGAACTTTTCACATCGAAAAACTACATACAGTATTGGCTGATGTCACTGGTGTTGCAGGGTGGAGTACCATAGTACTACGGTGCCTCAAGTACCACTACTGTGGGATAAGTTCAAAGTCCAATCGCAAGAGGGTGAGTGTCCATGCGCCGTCCAGTAACGGCGAGTGCTGGCCACCTGGCCACCTGCTGCTGCAGTGGTTTGTTTTCCAGACATGTGAGTATCTTTGAGCAGTGAAAGTTATTATTTATTTCTTTTTACTTGTTGGCAGTGATTTGTTTTCCACAGAGCTCTACGGTGCGAGCATTTTACTCGCATTTGCGACTAAAAATAGTTTTGTGCGAGCAAAATAAATCATTCAGCACGCTGTGTGAGTACAGATTTCAACCAGCAGCAGAAACG